>NC_089595.1:76375249-76532372 GCF_019320115.1 Miscanthus floridulus | reverse complement strand
GATGCAAAAGTAGATCTACAAACACAAAGGGCTAATACCCGAATCGATATCCAAAGCGTGCTAGTCGATTTGACCTGTTAATCGATAAGGATGAAGATACGAGCACTTTGGTCCTGACAACAGCGATACGCCTAGAAGTCACGGCCAAGAGGTACTCACGTGGAACTCGAGAATCGTCGAAGGTTGCACTGAAGCGATGCAACTCGCTGAATCAATGAGAACTCGTAAAAAGGAAAAATATGCAAATTGACGAAGTCGCCGAAAAGTAAGTAGATGCAAATAGGAGTAAAAATTGGTTTTGATATTGATTCATTTTTTTATTACATTGCCCCTCAATCTATATTTATACCCTGGTCTAAAGAGACATAACCAAATACAACTAGGACACCAAGTCCATATTTAAGGAAACACGTGACTCTTACATGAATCATACTCTAAATATAGAAAAGGAAATCAACTCCTATCTATTTCCCTGTCCGCCTCAATTACAATGGAATTCTCTACAAGCAAGAAGAAGATCTCTACAAGCAAGAAGTGCTTCTGGTTGAAAAGATCAAATGCTTGGAGAAGTTGACCAAAAAGCATGAAAAGCTTAAGTGCTCTCATGCTAGCTTGGTCCAAAGGTATGAAAACTTGTTAATTGAGCAAACTCATACTATTAACTCTCTATCTTGTGTTGCTCAATTAGAAGATCAGAATTATATGCTCAAAGACAAGTTGGAAAGGCTTACTAGCAAAAATGATACTTTGCAAGAAAGTCATGATGGGCTTTTGTGCTCTCATGAGAAGCTTATGGAGTCTCATCTCATGCTAGAAGTGGCTCATGAGGTTGTGGTAACAACGGTAAAATCATACCAACCTCACACTCATAAATGCACATATACACAAGTTTCATCTATTTTATCATGTGCTAACAAGTGTTGCTCTCAAGCAAGCCAACCTTCTGTTGAGCATGCAATTGTAGAAACTTGTGATGATTTCATTGCAAAAGAAAACGAATAGCTCAAGGAAAAAGTTGAAATGCTAAAAAGGGACTTGATTCAATGGAAGGGCAAGTGCAATGCTCAACCTTCTCAAGATAACCATGAAGACATAGTGAAGAAGCTTGAGAAGGGATCAACCGATGCATCCATCAAGCCTTATCAAAAGGGTTACAAGTCCAACAATGGCAAAGTGAAGGGGATACTTAAAGAAGTGCAATCTATCCAAAATGCAGTAGTTCAGCCAACTGCATAGACTACGGCAGTGCCGCACCCCAAGGGCAGCAGTGCCGCACCTGGACAGAACAGGAAAGTTCCCAAGACCATTAAGGTGCAACGTCAATCAAAGAAGACTCTCATCACTTGCTTCAAGTGCAAGAAAGACGGTCACCATGTTAGAGATTGCCCCTTGAAGAAAGAAGAGAAGGGTGTGAGCAAAATCCAAGAGAAGAAGAAGATAGCTCATGTCAAGTTCTCCAACATGGGACACAATGCTTCTATGTGTTCCAACAAGGTCGATGATCAAGCCACACTTCCAAAGAACAAGACAAGAAGAAGCAAGAGGAAGTGTTATGGTTGTCATGAGAAGGGACATGAAATTGGCTCATGTCCTAATAAGAAAAGTGAAGGCTTGTCATTATCAATAAAGAGGTTCATTAGCAAGGTAGCAAGCAAAGTGCAAGAAGAGAAGGCTAGAAAGAACAAGAACCACCTATGCTACACTTGCAAAGGAAAGGGGCATTTAAGTAAGGATTGTCCCATGGGTAACACTTCTAAGATCAACTTATCAATTGATTTAAATATGCTTAGGAGGCCCAAAAATGACACTTGTGCAAGAAAGGTGATTGGTTAACCATGTGCTAGCACACAGGCCATTTGGGTGCCTAAGTCTCTTGTGACTAACCATAATGGACCCAACATAGTTTGAGTACCAAATTGTGCTTAGTAAGTGTTGTAGGTACTTGAAGGTGATATGAAGCTTCAGGGTGCTTGAGCAAGTTGATTGAAAATATTCACTCAAGCTATCAATCAATTCACATTGCATATTCTTATACGGTTGACCCGAAGATGAATCAATGGAAATACTTCAAAATTCATATTCACCTCGGTAACTAGTACCTAACCCTTGCTAGCTAGCCACTTGACATGTGTAGTCTCTAATAGTTCACAAATATATATGTGTTTGTGAATTATTAAGAGTGGCTAGAGTACTTCAAGTCTAAGTGAATCATTTGCCATATGATGCTTTTAATGGCTCTCTAGTAGAGCAAGATCTTATTCACGTTGTAGGTAATGAGGAACCACCTTGTGGAGCAATCAAGAAAATGGCCATTGGTGATATAAGACCACAAGAAGTACATGCTATAAAAGTGGAAGCTCCTCAAGTTGCTGCTGTACCAAATTCTGCTGACAACTCTGATGCAGAGGTGCAACACACCCCTGCTGCAAATCAGTAGGGCGGTAGTGCCACACCCAAGGGTGGTAGTGTCGTCCCTCCTACATAGTAGCAGCTAACTCCACTCTAGTTCATGGACAAATCTACAACCTTCATATGTGCAAGATGAAGATGAAAAGACCTCATCCATTACGATCAAGAAGGGTGGTAACATCTAAATCTCAAGTGCAATTTATTTGAAACTAAACTCCTTTGTGTCTTGTGTAGCCACTTAGGATAATAGAAGCACTTGAGGATATTCATTGGTTGCTGGTCATAGAATAGAAATATGATCAAAATTGAATTGATCATCCACATCAAGCAACATAGGTGACTTGACTTTCCTTTGTAGACTTCAAACCAAGAAAAACAAGATGAAGCAAGTTTATGTTCGTGCACATTATGAATTGGTTTGATGGATTTGGAATCTTGGTACACATTGGAGGATACAAGTAGATTTCAAAATGGCCAAGAATAAAGAATCAAGCTCAAGTCAAGTAAAGGGACTTATTACTCACAAGTCAAGAACTTCCTACTTGATGGAATCTTGTCATATGTTAGATTGCCAAATTCTCATTCTCATCTTAGGGGCATCTACATGCTATAATGGTTGTGAGTATCTCTTGGCATAGTTCAAATTGATTACACTATTGTTGCCATGACCTAGACATAGAGTGAAAATCTCAAGTTCTTAAATGAATAAAGTGCTATGTGAGAAATTCAAATACTTAGAGCACTTATAAAAGGAGACTTTAATCTATGGCTAGAGTTGTGAGACTAATCTTTCTCTCTAAGTGATTTATGTAGTCTCACTAAATGAGAATGTGTTTCTCAAATAGAGTGTGCTATTATATGAAGGCTATCAATCCAAAACCATGTGATGTATTTTCTCTCTAGCTAATTTGGATTAGATTTGTCTATGTTGGCCACTCACCATAATATGGCTTAAATCTGCCCTTTGGACTTAAATGACCAACCATGCGCATTTACATTTCCATTCCACTCAAAAGAATGTGCATGACGCATCAAGGGAGATTTAGTCCATGTTATGAGGTTTCTCCATTTTGGTAACCCACTTGTCATCCACATATAAATGGTTACTAAATGGGAAACTAGTGCTTGTGTTACTAATGTCTTCTTGTGATTGAGCTTATTCATAGAAAATCAATAAGAATATGTTGTGCTAATTTAATTCACAAGCTTAAAGGTTATTCTTCACCTAAAGAAAGATGTTGCTGCTAAAGGCTATTTAGATCAAAAGTTTCAGTTTTGCTTGAATCAAGTTTGAGGTTGATTTGAATAAGCTATACAAGAAGAATTCACAAGATTACGAGTGTTGATGAGAGGACTGAATGGATATAACATCTTGTATGTATTCTCAACTAAAATCACCTCAAAAATTGGACAGGAAAAGAAGAAGAATCATCGATCATCAAATCTATCCAGAAGATTGCAAATCTGAGTTGACTGCCTTCAAGCATGGATTTGGAGATTCAAATACTGATAAATTGACCTAAAACTTTGTGAGCATGCTATACACATCTAGTACTTGTTGCTGTACAATTGGTATGAAGATTGGTTTTGAAGAAAATCAGTTCTAAGTTGGTTTCTGTTAGCTTCAATAGTGCAGTTTCAGATTTGAGCAGTTCTGGTAGAAAATTATTTTTGCAGACCAAATGGAGTTCAAATGAACTAAATTTTTTAGAGAAGTTAGAGGACTCATAGACGAAGATCTCTACCAAATTTCATGCATATTGGGCTAGTGGTCTAAGAGATATGGATTTCTTTTTCCTTTCTGAGGATGACAGAATTTGAAAACTGACTGAATGGAATTGGATTGCATTGTGGCAACAAGATTGAGTTAGCTCTCAAGTTGGTCATGAAGAATCAGTAAATATGAGAAATATAAATTTGGTCTAAAGGAGTTTCAATGGAAGAAAAGAACTCACACAAGGGTCCAAATAAGTTGCAATCAGAGTACAAGCAGCAGCAAGTGATTGCAACTAGTTGGAACAAGAAGTAATCAGCTGAGACTATTGAATTGCAAGCAGTTTCAAGGAGTTCAAATCAGTTGAAGTATAGTGCAAGTCACTCCCTTGACCTCATATTGTTAATGTGCTTAAGTGAACTTTGTGTACTCTTGTATGCATAAATTTAGGGGGAGCTTAGCCTATATCTTGTGGGATTATTGGTCTCTTTCAAGTGTTTGATGTACAGTCACACACATGGAAAAAGGAGGATGGGTAGTTCCTTTGGATTCTCTAGGTGTTTCACAATTATTCTAGGAGGTCTCGGTCTTTATAAACCAAGTGCTCCTGGTTTAAATGTTGAATGTCCCAATCCTTTCAATGAACCTAGATTTGGATGAGATGGAGAAAATAATTGAAGAGTGGGCTTTTATTGCTATTTCTCCTCTCTAAGTGCTCATCAAGTACCTATGATCCATCCTATTGATCTCCCAGGATCTTATCAACAAAGAGTGGTAACTCCTAGTTCATAACTTGCAAATTTCATGAATTTTACCTTTGCTCTCTGTGTGAGTTGCTCTAGGTAAAGAAAGAAATAGGAAACTAATATGGATCTTGCAAGATCACAAGAGCTCAGTTTTACCACATTTCATCAAGTGAGAACTATAGCCATCCAAATCATCGAAGTCTCACCTATGATGGTCATATCGATGAAAATTTATGTGGTGATCTATCTACCTTGGTGGTGGTATGTTTCCTTGGCATAATTTCAATTGTTGCAAATTTATCATGCCTTGACCAAGATATAGGATGAACTTCCCTTGACTCTTAAACCAATTCTAGTGTATTTCACAAGTAATTCAAGCACTTGATGCACATATTAAGGGGGAGCCCATCCTATGCCTTGTGTCTTTTAAGACTAACCTTTTCTTCTAGTGAATTTGTGTAGTCTCTTGATGAGAATGAGTCTCTCATGAGTATGCTACATTGACTCAATCCAAATTGGTTATCTCTCATATTCATTTGGATTGTATTTTTATCTCTTAAGTAGCTACTCTCCATAATATAGCTTAATTTCCCTTGTTTGGACTTAATTGACCAAAAGTGCCTATGTTCTTGCCTTCAACATGTATATATATGCACTATCAAAAAAAGGGGGAATTTAGTCTATGTTATAAGGCTTTGCAATTAGTGATCTACATGCCTTCCACATCCAAAATGATCACTAGTTGTGAAATTCTCTTGTGCAATTTAATGCTATCTCTTGTCTTTATGAGCATTTCCAAGGTGACATTATGAGATACGGGCATTCATTCCAATTGGCATCAACTAGTGAAGATCATTCCAATAGAACAACACTCGCACTTGTTGATCCTTGGGATTTCTCTTGGTTGGGCTAGATAGCTCTCAAAACAAGCTTTCCAGAAAGTCCAAAATAACTAAAAACGGAGTTCGGAGTAAAGAGATATGACATTTTCCGTGAGGTGACCTGTGCTGTTTCTGAGAGCTGTGGCAGTGCCGCGCATATGGGCGACAGTGCCGTACCTGTATAGGTCTTGATGGCTAATTTTTGAACTCAAATGGCTAGTTTTGGTTTTGGGTGTATATATACTCATCCCATGGCCCCTGGTCTAGCTGCTGATGACCAAAACATTACAAAGCCTTGTAAAGACTCTCAATTGGTGTCAAAATTATGAAGATTATATTACAAATGGTATTGATTGATAATCTTTAACTTGGTATATCAAGAAATTTGTCTTCAGCTGATATCTCAATATGACAACAAGAGCTAGCAATGGACTTTCAATTAATATCAAGCACAAGTTTATGATATCTCCTTGAAGATGATGGTGATGATGAGAGATGAGCACAAATGAAATTATCTTGCATAAAGAAGTACTAGTCCCATCAAAGCACTAAATCCAAGTATTAAAATCATCTTCATGGTAGAGATTATGAGGCTTAGAACAAAGGTATATAGCTCCATGAACTCATGTATTACCTTTGTGCATCTAGGCCTTTACATGCTAGTGTGTGCATGTGTATGCAATTTTTGGGTCACACCATAAGTTTGTTCTTGTGGTGGCGATTAGAGAATTCTTTAGTTATTTGGTTGATACCTCTTGTGGTGATGGCATGAATTTGTCTCATGTTATACTGTCATCTAAGTGAGGTATGAGCCAAATATGCTAACCTCTCAAGAATCTTGACCTAAAAGTTGCATACTTTGTTTGGTAGAAAATAGGTGAGAAATTCCATATGCTAAACTTTTACCTACTCTCTGCCCTCACTTGTCGACCATCATTTCTTTCTTTTGGTGGAGAGATCCTTTTTAGAGATTAATGCCAAAGGGGGAGAAATATTGGGGGAGAATGTAAGGGGAGAGAGATTGATATGAGGATGAAAAGGGGTAAAGAAAAGGAATACATATAAGGTGTTAAATAAAAAAATATTGTGGTGTGTGCAAGGATAGTTTAAATTGATGCTCTTGATAAGGACCATTTATGCTAGTGTGTGGCATTCATGCCTTGAGTGATGTATGTTTTCTCCTGTGCTAGTCAGGCAGGTGCGGCAGTGCCGCCCTCTGCTGGTTAGCAATCCTTGAATGCATGAACTCTCATGAGCATCACAGTTATCATGTTACACCTTGCACCCCATGGATGCTAAGATATAGGGGAGTTCCCACACTTCATCTTAAATATGTGCATTTGGCATTTGAGGGCAAAATTTGAATTCCTTCAATGCACATATTTAGGGAGAGTTCACTATATAATAGGATTCAAAATCTTAATGTTTATCAATCTCTTGTAAGCTTTAGTTATGTTGTCATCAATCACCAAAAAGGGGGAGATTGTAAGTGCATCTAGCCCTTTAGTGGGTTTTGGTAAATTGAATGACAACACAATTAAAGGTCTAATAAGTTTGCTAAGTGTTGAACAGGAAATTGAGTCTATTGCATATACTTGTGGGTTGTGTATTAACAAGTATATACAATATTCAACTGGTAGGCAAACTTGATGATATGCCACATTGTGTTAAAGTGAATGCCAAACTGTGTATTGTTGTATTGGAAGTTTTTGGAAGCAATCTAGTTCAAGCAAAAGACAACAATGCAAATGGAATCAATGAAATGGCTTCTATGTTGTGGGATATCATAGCATCATGTGAAAGCAAACATACTTGGTAAATGACAATGTATAGTGGATATAAGTCGGTCTCTACATTGGTTTGCTTACATGGATGAATATATGAAAGATCAATTGGAATGTCAAGCCAAAATGAGATGGGAATAAGGAATTGTTAATTAGCTTGACCATATTGATGTTGATCCATGTATGTCTCTATGTGAGACAAACTAAAGCTTGATTGATCTCAATATTCATATCTAGAAAATATTCAAGCAAGGATCAAAATATTGAAGAAATGTTTTTCAATGGATGCTTAATATAATGTGACTTAAGTATGGCTTGATAGGGGTGAAGATAGCAAGGAAAGGGCTTCGAGGTACTAAGCGAAGGTGAAGGGCAAGCGATGGCTTGGCGACCGAGGTGCCATGGCTAAGGTGAAGAAGAGAGTACTTGCATTGAGTCGAGGTACTAATCAAGCTATGAGGAGTCATATTGTGTTGAGGATCAAATCATTAGTGGAAGTGACTTGAAGCCATGAAGGTGAACTCATAAGTATGGAAATGGTTCAAGTCACATAACCAAGGTATAATGAGAATGAGGAAAACATATTTGATAATAGAAGTTTTCAATTGCCAAATGAAGTGGCAACCAGCTCAAAGGCATTTACATTCTTTTATGCTTTGAATTTGAGTTTAGGAAAAGCCATACTATAAAGAGGGATTCTAGTATAGTTGGTCAACTGTGCAACCATATGCTCAAAACTACAGATCTATATCCTCTTACCCAGCCAAAGTAGCCAGCCAAAAATCTCTTGATTCTACCTGTTTTGGCTAGGACGGCAGTGCCGCCCTATGAGGGTGGCAGTGCCGCCCATAAACGACCGTTGGGACCCAAGAGGTATAAATACCATTTGGGCTGGCCCACAGCGGAGAGCCATCTTCTCCAATGGTTTAGTTCGAAACTGAATAGACCAAAGCTCACATCTCTCTCCTCCATTGTTGCTCCTTCAAGCTCCCAAGCAATCCTTGATTTCCACCATCAAAACTTGAGAGAAAAGGCAGTAAAACTCGATTAGAGAGCAGATCCACTGATTCCCAAAGTCTAAGAGTATTTGGTTCACGTTTGGCCGGTGGTTCTAGGCTTTGTTACTCTTGGAGCTTGCTCCTAGCCGGCTAGGCATCACCCTTGTGCTTGTCAACTCATGTGGTAGCCTTGGGAGGTTTGTAACCTCATCCTGTAGCTAAGAAATTACCCCTCACTTCAAGAGTTCATTCTCTTGATTTGAGAACGAGGGCAAGCCAAGCCTTGGTGGTGAGCCAATCCTTTTGTGGATGCCTCAACAACGTGGACTTAGGCAAGCCTTGGTGGCGAGCTGAACCACGGGATAAATTTTATGTCTCACGTGCTTCCCTTTGTGTTCTTGCTGGTTCAGCTCTTTGCTAGCTGTTGTTAGGGTTTGGTAGCTCGATCCTCTCTTGTGTGAGATTTCTGTGGTATCCAGTGTTCGAACTAGATTTTTTCTTTCTGTTGCAAGAATGAGCAGTTGAGAGGGTCAGGTTACTATCTATGAAATCTCAACACTATCTGCTTTATTTTTGAAGAGCGGCAGTGCCGCCCTATAAGGCCGGCAGTGCTGCCCTCTATTCTAATAGAGTTTCGAGTTGAATTTGCAGGATTGAGCAGCTGAGAGGGTCAGGTTACTATCTATGAAATATCAACGCTGTCTGTTTTATTTTTGAAGAGCGGCAGTGCCGCTCTATAAGGCTGGTAGTGCCGTCCTCTGTTCTAACAGAGTTTCAAATTGAATTTTTACAGGCCTATTCACCCCCCCCCCTCTAGGCCTCCTAGGCGACATCAAGGTCCTTTCACATGGCCACCTACACGGACAATGACTCTGACTGTGTCGTCTCTGCCCACGATGTCGAGGACACGACCGGCCGCATTGCGCCCACCACGGGTGGCTCGGACACGCCCTCCTCTGCCTGCTCTCCCTTGGATGTAGCCATCGGTTGTGCCTCACTGGTCAACACCATAGCCGCCCCAACGCCACTCACGGTCACCACCGACGTGCGCGCCATTCAGCTCCTAGCCCATTTGCCGGAGGAGGATCTTTTTTAGAGCAAGCCATAGGAGAGTCCCACGTCCTCCGACGCTGCAAGGGATATGGCGGTCAGTACGTGGCAAAAGTTCGTTAAGATAAAAGGATGAAAAAACTCTTGACTCAACTAGACGCCATCATACGAGGATGTTTTGGGGTCAGCTTGCCCGACCTCGGCTGCTCCTCATCGACATGTTGCTGCTTCAAGCCCTCCCTCGGCTCGGAGGGCATGGATGAATCAGAACTACCACCTCCCGCTGACTCTAGAGGCATCGCCAAGGGCTCGGATGGAGCAGGGCGACATGTTTCCATCGGTTCTAAGGCCGCCTGACTCCGCTGGACGAGGTGAGGTGGCCTGACTCCGCTGGTTCTGAGGCCACCATTGAAGGTTTGGACAGGGCGGGGCAGTTTGATTCCGCTAGCTCCGGGGGCGTGTCCTCCCCCTCTTGCCTCGTGACATGCCACAGGAAGGGCTCCACCTATGGTGAAGGCGGGTCCTCATCCTTGATGGCTAGATTATCCCATGGGATGGGCGACATGGAGCCGTCATCATCCTCCTCCTTCTCTTCTTCTTCGTCCTCCTCTTCTTCCAATGAGCCTTGACGCTGCTTCCCTCACTGTAGCTTCACTCATAGCTTCAACCATTGTTTCTTCTCCTCGTTGTCCTTCTTTTTCTTCCTTTGTTCATCTGTGGAACGATTCGCCGCCCTCACAGCTGCATGCTCTGGTAGTGGCACGACAGTGTCCCAAAAGGCTAACCCCACTAGTAGCTCGATGAAGCCCGCATCCAGCCACATCACGAGATACCTTGGGTTCTAGAACACGCCGTCGGCCTCCTTCGTGGCCTCCTTGATGCGCTGCATGACCTCACTATCATGGAGTAGCCCCTAGGTGAGCATCGTCCCGATGAGCTGTGCATCAGGCGTCATCCCGTACAGTGGGAGAACGCGCGCCATCAGGGGCGCCACCCTCCTCGCGTGGTACCCCTCGATGACATTGACCCCATGGAGGCCATGGTTCTTTAGGAACACGATAGCCTCAAGGAGGTCATGCATCCTCTTCTTCTCCTTGATGGGTGGCCCCCATGACCATGACGGCGGTACCTCTTTGACCAGGCGCCTAGAGAAAATCGGTAAGGGAGCGGTAGGGTCGTTCTTCAGGTAGAACCAATGCGATTGTCACCCCTTGTTGGATTTGTAGAGCTGGCAAGGCATGTACTCGGCCGCCCGCTGCCATCGAAGGTGGATGCCCATGTGTCCCATCGGCACCAGGGTCTCCTAGCCTCTCTCCTTATTGATCAAGGAGATGGAGAAGAAATATCTCTTTAGCTTGAAGTAGGGCTCGATCCCTAGGTACCCCTCGCATATCACGATGAAGGTTGCGATGTGCTGGATCTCGTTATGGTTCAAGTGCTACAACTCGATCTGATAGTGGTGCAGCAGACCCCGGAAGAATGAGTGGGGAGGAACTATGATTCCATGCTCATGGAAGGGCACGAAGGAGACGACATAGCCATTAGGCAACGCCGACACATCCTCACAGTCAGGCATGAGCCACTTTGCCGCATCGGTCCTCCCACGAAGAAGACCATGCTTGATGATGCCCTCCATGTGTGCATGGGTAACATCAGAGTGGTACCATGAATCCATAGAGGAGGGAGGCGGCTGCGGAGAAGCAAAGGCGGTGGTGGAGAAGCGGAAGCTATTGATCTAGGGCTCCATCAGTGGATTAGCATGCACGACAGATCCGAACAGCAGCGGTGGAGAAATAGAGAAGGTAAGGTTGTAGTTTTGGTGTGCAAAAACATAAAGGGGGAGGCCGCTATTTATAGGACGGAGCAGGGTGAGAAGGCGAACCATCCGCCTAGATTCACGCGCCCACTACACCGCATCACGTCGCCTCCCTCCAAAGATCGCGCGCACGCTATCTCTGGCCATGCCCTCAAAGGATACGCCGGATGATGGTTCACCCGTTCAATGGGCCAAGAACTATTGTAGGTAAGGAGGGATACAGAGCTAAAAATGCTCCTACGGCCCATTCAGGACCAGGAGTTCGAAGGCTGGCCCACCGACAGGTTCATAGTCGCTCCGGGGCACCCTTAGCACGAGGAGTGGAAAGGGATGGGTCCACTAGCAGCCAGTACCCAGGCACATGAGTGTCGCGGGCATCTTGGCCCACGTTTGAGTCTTGGTTGGTTCCTAGTCCATGGTTTTTCCTCAAAGAAAGGCAACGAGCCCTTGGGACCGGCCGAACGGACCTAAGAACTATATGGACTGTCTACCAAGAGTCTAGAGTCGGTCACCAGCTGACCCATGCCGGACCCCTATGAACGGGAAGCTAGGGCCCCACTCAGACTAGCCCGTTAACAGCTCACTGAGCACCATGTTTCGTCCTTTGAGGGAAAACATGGCATGGCTTAGCCCCTCTATTTTATCAAAAAAAACGCTTGAGGGACGACGATCACAAAGATGAGCCAACCCTCGACCGGACCCCTGCTACATGTGGGGCCTCGAGGAAAGTTAGACTTGCAAGGAGACCGAACGCATGGTCGCAGTACTATGGTGGACCGATCGGATCCTAGGGGACTAGAATCAAGAAAAATCTTTCTGACCTCCCGAATCCTATTGTTACATGCCCCCAAGAAGACCTATCATGACAAAAGAGAACTATCATCCTACTAGGACACGCCACAGGCTACAAAAAGAAGGCCAAGGCCCTTAGAGTCCTCCCGTCTAGAAAATCCTCCAAAGGAGTATTCTACTCCTCCTCAGGCTCGGGGGCTACTGTCGGGTATTGATATTAGGGATACCCAAAGCAAGGAAGTTAGCACCCACGCTAACTTCCTTGGATGGAGAAAGACGTATTAAAAGGTCTCACCCAACCCTAGGGCCATGGGCTTCGTCTCGCCCGACCCCTTGGTTGCAGGCACCTTCTCGCCCGACCCCAAGGCCACGGGCTCCATCTCGCCCCACCTCGAGGCCATGGGCTCTGTCTCGCCCGACCCCTTGGTTGCAGGCTCTGTCTTGCCCGACCCCAAGGCCATAGGCTCCGTCTCGCCTAAGGCCATGGGCTCCATCTCGCCCGACCCCTTGGGTACGGGCTCTATCTCACCCGACCCATTGGGTGCGGGCTCTGTCTCGCCCAACCCCAAGGCCATGGGCTCCATCTCACCTAAGGCCATGGGCTCCATCTCGCCCAACCCTAAGGTCGTGGTTTCTATCTTGCCCAAGGCCGTTGGCTTTGTCTCGCCCGACCCCTTGGGTGCGGGCTCCATCTCGCCCGACCCTAAGGACACGGTTTCCATCTCGCCCAAGGCCGCGGACTTCGTCTCGCCCGACCCCTTGGTTGTGGGCTCTATCTCGCCTGACCCCAAGGACATGGTTTCCGTCTCATCCGACGGGGACCCATACCGCCGCCAACCACTCTAGGTCCAAGCGTATGGACCTAGGTCAAAACTCTAACACCAGGGAAGAGACTGGCACACCTCGATATAACCAGTGGCCATGATGGGCCGTACCTGGGTATTCACATCAAGAACAGTGTTGGGTGTGCTGGTGTTGTTCTGCCTAACCCTCGTATGAATGCTGATAGGCGCATCAGTTCACCACGACGTCCACCAAAATGGAGTGGAACGCCATGACCGGCAGATGATGCCTGCGCATGGCGCTAGTGACGAACAGGGCCGCGATGTGGAGCCATCCATGTTGACGTCTATAGGATCGGTGGGACCCATATGAAGGAGAAGAAGGACCCAGCGACCCTGGAAGCCTTCTTCCCTCTCTCTCTCTCTCTCTCGTTCTTCTCCTCTTCCTCCATTATAACCCGCGCTTTCCTTTCGCCTATAAAAGGGGAAACAGGGCGCCCCATAAAGGGGGGATCGAGATCCGGACAAAATCGGAACACAAGAGCACGACACGAGCACACGGCTAAGCGGCAAGCGAGCTCTCAGCACCTGTTCACTCCTTCCATCAGAGACTTGGGATCCTCTTCCTCTCTTGCCTGTTTGTAACCCCTACTGCAAACCAAGTGCCGGTAACATGAGCAGCAGCGAACTGGACATAGGGATGTTTCGCCCGAACCAGTATAAACCCTTGTGTCCTCCGAGCACACCATCCAAGCCAGACGCGCAAATACAAATTTACTCGTCGGTGGTCCGAAAACACTAACACATAGGTGGTGGGCTTTGCATCTAGTTATTTGATTCTGAATCTCCTTTCGTAGTCTAATAAGTTTAGTCTATTTTCTTACTTTCCTCTAATTTGCTCTTGGGGTTCTTGGGATCGGCCCATGCTACAAGCGTACAACACCCCCAGCATGGGCTCATGGTGGCCCCCTCAACTCTTTTTCTCTACCCCTAGAATAGTAGAAGAATGGAGCCCAGGAGCAGGACATGCACCATGTTGAAAAGATGGAGGCATGGACACTTGGCATCATCATTTCTAGGTGCGTGAGTTGTGGAAGAACATGATATTGTAGTAGGATCTAAGTAAGTACACCTTGATGTCTTTGAATCAAACCTAAAAGAAAGAAGAGAGTAAAGAACCTGTAACTTCATCTTTATCCGAGAAAAGAACTTGTAACAAACGTGGGCTGGATATTGACGGAACTGAAGATGGACGGAGGTGGTGACAAGGCCAAGATGGAACTCAAGTGTATGATACTAGCATCAAGAGTGTTACAAATATGATAGTTGCATGCCATTTCACTTGTCATCGTCATTAATTGTGTTTCAATTGTGATAGAGTGTGATGTTGAACAAGGAATAGTGGTGTTTTTGTTGTATTTGGGTCAAGTGAAAGAAAAGGACAAATAATACAAATCATGAGACTTCCCCTTCCTTTATTTGATGTATTTGGATATCAAAAATAAAAAGCAAGAGGTGAAGAAAATGGAACATGTGGTTAATTGTAGATGCTCACAAACCTAGTGACCATATCTGGTAAGAAGAGTGATCAAAGTAAACCACAGATGATCATAGTTGAGTAGTGTGTAGAAGAAGCAAAAGAGAAGAAATTAAAAAAAAAAGAAAAAGGACACATTTTGATATTGTTGGCATCGTCATAGCAGAAAATTAGTGAGTCAAACTATAGAGATAAGTCAATCATGAAGCATATACAATGGATCTATCTACAATGGAGCAATTAAGTCATACGCAACGCCAAACCGAGATAGGACTGATGGAACGTCTCGCATCTAAACACCAGTTTACTAAAACTTTGGAAGTCCAATAATGCAAATTCTAAATTCTATTGCATAGTAATTTGGGAATAATATTAGAGAGGCTCTTAAAAAACAGTTATAAAAGTAAAACCATATTAGAATATGTTCGCCACACAATTGTGCCATATGCATATGACGGAGACGTCTAGGATAAAAGTTTGGCTTGACATGCAACACTAACTAAAAATTCTTCAATCAAGCTTCTATACACAATTTTCATCTTCTTCAAGTTTATGATTTCCTACCTTCCTCTTACATTTCAACCTTGCTTCAATTTACCATGCAACAACATTGTTTCCCATCCTGGCGATGGATGTTGTCATGTATCCATATCGGGGGACTAAAACAAGGAATGCGAGCATGAGGAATACATTCTCTCACAACTAAGAACATTTTTCATGATAATTCTTGAGAAATTGTACCCAGTGTGTCCAGAGAGCCACCCAAATCCATATATGGTTAGAATTATTGTAGACTGGATATGAATAGGTATAACCACCCAAATCATATATAGGGGGATTGTGGCTACTCCAGCAAATTACTTATTCTATCGTTAATACATGCTCCCTCCGTTCCAAATTATAAGTCGCTTTGACTTTTTTGGTTCATCAATTTTGCTATGCATCTAGATATAAATGATGTACCAAAAAAGTCAAAACGACTTATAATTTGGAACGGATAGATTACAAGTTTGAAGTAATTACTCAAAGTTCACCCCTCCACACCCCCCCCCCCCCCACACACACACACCCCACACCCCACCCCCTCACCCTCAAATGTAGGGATCCACACCCTCTCCCCTCTCCACTTTAAAAGATATCGGTAATTTATTGAAGAAGAAGAAGAATATGTTACACTCCTAATAATAATAGGAGATCACCTATATTGACTTTTAGGATATGGGAGATAGGTAATCTTACATGGTTATTATATTCCATTGGTGATGGGCAAATAGACATGGGTAAATCCTAAGAGGGTGTAGACTAATGGGAATGAAGATGTAGGTATGGGTGTGTGCAAAGCACGGTGTGACCATTACCTCCCCAACGATTGTTGTATGGGGGGAAAATCCTCTCTATACACTTTCGTGCACCTCCTTCCTCACTTGTCCATAATTGATATTTCTTTGATTGTATCTTATCCCATATTATCCTCTCGTGATACTTTGTCGAGTTGGTCCAATGGCGTGCGAGATTCGTAGGACGCCCATTGCTCTCACTGGACTCGCTCCAGCCGGTTGCCCGATGCGCGAGGAGACAACTGGAGGGGAAAAAAACGAGCACAGAGCACTTGCGGCACAGGCGAATTTCCAGCCACACGCGCCGCCATGGCGTTCCCCACCTCCGTGGTCACCCACACAGTCACACACACTCCCCTTATCGGCCTCCCGCCCTCCCCTATCGCCATCCCGCATCCCCTCCCTCAGCACCCGGACCGGACGCACTACTGCTGCTATAGGCAGGCGCATCCCCGGCGCCTCCACACACCCCCTCCCGCGCCACTTTCCAAATCCCCTCACCATTCATGCACTGTCAGTGCCACTGTTAGCTCGCAGCTCAAGCTCGCCACTAGCATTTGGGTCAGTTCTTCTTCAGGAAATCGATCGAGCAGTTGGTTTGCCACCATTGGCAGGCAGAACCTGTTGCATTCTTGAGTTGAGCAGGAGGAAAAGAAGCAATGGCGCTGTCGACGACGTTCTCTGTTCCAAGGGGATTCCTCGCCGTGCCAGCTCCTCAGGACTCCCATTTCGCTTCGGCGGTCGAGCAGCTCCATGGTCACAAGTTGATCCAGGCCAGGCCTCTCAGGGTAAGCATGTCCTCTGCCTGCTAAGCTTAATTTTCTTGGCCTGTCTGCGTGCGTGTTTCAGTTCAGCTGTGGTGGTTAAATTTGATGGCCAATATAATGCCGCGTGCAGCCTCGGCGTCGGCCGGCATGCGTGTCGGCGTCGCTGTCGGAGCGCGAGGCGGAGTACTACTCGCAGCGGCCGCCCACGCCGCTGCTGGACACCATCAACTACCCCGTCCACATGAAGAACCTGTCGGTGAAGGAGCTGCGGCAGCTGGCCGACGAGCTCCGGTCCGACGTCATCTTCCACGTGTCCAAGACCGGCGGCCACCTCGGGTCCAGCCTCGGCGTGGTGGAGCTCACCGTCGCGTTGCACAACGTCTTCAACGCGCCGCAGGACCGCATCCTCTGGGACGTCGGCCACCAGGTACGCCACAGCCGCCGCCAATGGCGCTCGCGGTCGCGGCTCCGCTCTGGGTAACGTTAACGTGCGCGGCCATGTGAGCGTGCCGGGCAGGTCGCGGACAGATCAGGCTAACCATCCCACTGTTTGTTTGTTTATGATGATGATTGCAGTCGTACCCGCACAAGATCCTGACGGGGCGGCGCGACAAGATGCCGACGATGCGGCAGACCAACGGGATGGCGGGGTTCACGAAGCGCGCCGAGAGCGAGTACGACTGCTTCGGCACGGGCCACAGCTCCACCACCATCTCCGCGGCGCTCGGGATGGCGGTGGGGCGGGACCTCAAGGGCGGCAAGAACAACGTGGTGGCGGTGATCGGCGACGGCGCCATGACGGCGGGCCAGGCGTACGAGGCCATGAACAACGCCGGGTACCTGGACTCCGACATGATCATCATCCTCAACGACAACAAGCAGGTGTCCCTGCCCACGGCCACGCTCGACGGGCCCGTGCCGCCCGTCGGCGCGCTCAGCAGCGCCCTCAGCAAGCTACAGTCCAGCCGCCCGCTCAGGGAGCTCAGGGAGGTGGCCAAGGTACGTCATGTCCTGTCCGCACAAACCTTCAACGGTCCGGTTAGGCACGCGTCACTCACGTTAAAAGCAGTGAGTGGTGCACATAAACAGAGGCTGAAATGAAATTCCGAGCTGGCCTCATTCTCACGGCACGGCAGCGTGTAGATTTTTTTTTCCTGAAATGGCAATAAGCAGTAATTCGTATTGTGCATATATATTTTTTATTCAAATTAAGATAAACTCACCAAAATTAGGAATCAAATGGGAAAGTGTCAACTAGCTGGCATCATCAGGCAGTAGGCAGCAGACGTAACGTACGTGTCAGTATCACCGTGACGCGATGAGCTTTGGAGTTTCTTGAATCTGCCGTACGAAAGCGCCTGAACGAAACTCGTTAACATTAGCAGTACGTGCCAAAATAAGCTGCGTCAGATGCAGAGTGACGTGCACTAATCTTCTTCTAGGGGCCATGCATGGACACATGTTCACCACCAGAAATGTCGATGATGCAGCGTATACTAGCAACAATCTGTAGATTCGAGTAGTGCCCACTAGGCAATCTTTGTACTATAAACAAAGCTGCTCAAAGGATGGATGGATGGATCGATGCAACAAGTTGACTCTAGAAATAGTTTAATCATCGTCTCAAAATACTCAAGCTTATTGAATCTTTTCATCTTGTATAGTACTGTACTGGTAATAAAATTGCCTGGGCTAGGCTCTAACCGGCCCATTCTTGTTGGGCCGACAAGGTTTATAGAAGGAATCGGCGTCCCAGGTTTGCATCTCTGACCGACCGACCGTTGGCGTGCTTGCGTGTGCAGGGAGTGACGAAGCAGATCGGCGGCTCAGTGCACGAGCTGGCGGCGAAGGTGGACGAGTACACCCGCGGCATGATCAGCGGCCCCGGCTCGTCGCTCTTCGAGGAGCTCGGCCTCTATTACATCGGCCCCGTCGACGGCCACAACATCGACGACCTCATCACCATCCTCAACGACGTCAAGAGCACCAAGAGCACCGGCCCCGTCCTCATCCACGTCATCACCGAGAAGGGCCGCGGCTACCCCTACGCCGAGCGAGCCGCCGACAAGTACCACGGTACCACACGCACCGCATGATGACTTGAGCACGCCATTGTGTTGCCTGATATGTTACTAGCAGATCGTACCGGATCGATCTGTGCGTGATCTTGGTCGTTCTGGCTTTTGATGCATGCGGTGCGTGCAGGTGTCGCCAAGTTTGATCCGGCGACCGGGAAGCAGTTCAAGTCCCCCGCCAAGACGCTGTCCTACACCAACTACTTCGCCGAGGCGCTCATCGCGGAGGCGGAGCAGGACAGCAAGATCGTGGCCATCCACGCGGCCATGGGGGGCGGCACGGGGCTCAACTACTTCCTCCGCCGCTTCCCGAGCCGGTGCTTCGACGTCGGGATCGCGGAGCAGCACGCCGTGACGTTCGCGGCCGGCCTCGCCTGCGAGGGCCTCAAGCCCTTCTGCGCCATCTACTCGTCGTTCCTGCAGCGCGGCTACGACCAGGTTGTGCACGACGTCGACCTGCAGAAGCTCCCGGTGCGGTTCGCCATGGACAGGGCCGGGCTGGTCGGCGCGGACGGGCCGACCCACTGCGGGGCGTTCGACGTCGCCTACATGGCCTGCCTGCCCAACATGGTCGTCATGGCCCCGTCCGACGAGGCCGAGCTCTGCCACATGGTCGCCACCGCCGCCGCCATCGACGACCGCCCGTCCTGCTTCCGGTACCCGAGAGGCAACGGCATTGGCGTCCCGTTGCCGCCCAACTACAAAGGCACTCCCCTCGAGGTACGTACGTCCATACATTGGTCTCTTTTGCTGATTTTATCAATCGGGGATCTTCAATCAATTTTGTTAATCGGCATATACAATATAGGTCGGCAAGGGCAGGATCCTGCTGGAGGGCGACCGGGTGGCGCTGCTGGGGTACGGGTCAGCGGTGCAGTACTGCCTGGCCGCCGCGTCCCTGGTGGAGCGCCACGGCCCCAAGGTCACCGTCGCCGACGCGAGGTTCTGCAAGCCGCTGGACCACGCCCTGATCAGGAGCCTGGCCAAGTCCCACGAGGTGCTCATCACCGTGGAGGAAGGCTCCATCGGAGGCTTCGGCTCGCACGTCGCCCAGTTCATGGCCCTGGACGGCCTCCTCGACGGCAAACTCAAGGCAAGTTCCGTCGATGGTCGCCCTAATGATAATGAAACATTTGTTCCGAACTCCATCGTCAGTCAGCTGACAAGTGATGAACTCGGCTTTTTGCTTGGGTGGTGCAGTGGCGGCCGCTGGTGCTTCCTGACCGGTACATCGACCATGGATCGCCGGCCGATCAGCTGGCCGAGGCTGGGCTGACGCCGTCGCACATCGCCGCGACGGTGTTCAACATCCTGGGGCAGAACAGGGAGGCTCTTGCCATCATGGCAGTGCCGAACGCGTAGAAATCTGTGGTGATCTGGGCCTATAGAGATGCTTGTACATTTTGTTGTTAATTAGAATGCCAGCACGGAGATTAGTCTTCTTTGGATGAAAATGCCGCGGGAACAACAGTAACGGTTTTCGCTATGTATTCTTCTGACATTAAAATAGGAAGGAGATGTTCTTGCGGCAGTAGTGACTGTGAACCCGACACATCAGAAGTGGCTGCTTGCATTGCTTGTTCATTGCCATGTGAACGACGGTATTGCTTATCCATTTCAAGGAGTGTTATTTTTTTAAAAAAAAAAAATCCTCCTATGGCAGTACAAATGAGTAGATTTACACAAGATCCGAGACGCATTCGATTGCCCTCCAAAACCCCGGCATAAATACCGACACCGTGCAAAAAGTGTGTGCATTTCCCACCAGCTCACTCCACTTCCCACTCCACTGCTGTAGCACCCCGATCCCGATGGACGCTGGCCACAACCATGGCCAGTCGCCGCCGACGCCGTCGTCCACGGAAACCCTGATGGCGGCGCTCCTCAACGTTCCAGCAGCGCAGCTCCCCGGCCTCGCGCGAGCGCTGGCCGCCGACGCGCGCCGGCTGCGATCCCGCCTCGCGTTCCTCCTCCTCTCCCCGCCGCACTTCGCCCGCGCGCTCGCGCGGCTTCGCTCGATGCCTCTCCCCGCCAAGGCCGCGCTGCTCGGCCTCGCCCTCCTCCGCTCCCTCGTCCTGCTCCTCCCGGCGCTCTGCCCCGACCACCACCACCTCCTTCTCCAGCCGCCCGACCTCGACGCCGCGCTCCTCCTCCTCGCCATGTGCGACTCCTACTCCCCCGCGGCCGCCAGCCCCACCCCCGTGGACTGGCGCGCGGTGATCGTGGACGACGTGGTGGCGTCCGCGCTCTCCGTCTCCGGCCTCGGCGCCACGCCCTGGGCCGCACTTGCCCCCTACGTCGACGCGGCCGCCAAGTGCCGCCGGTTCGCGGACGTCGCCGCGGTGGCAGCTGGCGACGGTGGGACGACGACGAAGGACGGCGAGGGGAGCGGGGCCGCGTTGTACGCCGCCGTGCTGGCGCTGCCACCCGCGGCCGGGGACGGCGCGCCGTGCGCCATCTGCTGGGAGGAGATGATGGCTCGCGGACGACGCGGCGTGTGCGGGCTCAGGCCGTGCGGGCACCGGTTCCACTGGCGCTGCGCGCTGCGCTGGCTGGCCCGGCGCAACACCTGCCCGTGCTGCCGAGCCGAGCTGCCCGCCGAGGACCCGCTCGCGGAGACGCGGCGGCTGTGGCGGGGCGTCGAGAGGATGGCGCGCGGCGGGTGAAGTGTGGACAGTGTACATGATCGAGCGATGGGACGCCGACGCATTTGGTTGCTTTCGTCTGTCGCGGTACGTGGTCTCAAGTACTAGTGACAGATTCTGGGACGACGGCGATGGCTCTCCCGGTGGCGCTGGGACCTGTGGAGCATACCGAATAATGATGTGGGACTATTTTGTAAGATAAATGAACAAATAAAAACTGTGAAAGAACATGCTTGAGATTGTCGCTTGCTAATTGTTTGGCCATATATACCATTATACCGTATCATGATTTATTAGGATTGAGGGTGAATGATTTGGTGACCTTTTTTTAGGGAAATGATTTGGTTAGTTTATTTATATTACTAGTTTGTGTGGATCAGATCGATGTTTCAAGCAGGTATAAAGGTGAGTTGGAGGAGGGAGAGGATAGGTTCATAGGTAACGTCGTTTTGCAGCATAATGCCTGCTTTTAATGCTTTTTGGTGATCGTGTGCGTGCCCGGCCGTGGTATTGGCAATGGCTGGCAAGGTTTCATGGAACTGTGGATAATGAGTCGTACTGCTATAACTTGTTGTAAAATTTTTAATTATACTCTCTCCGTTTCAAATTATAAGTCATTTCAAAAATCTTGGAGAATCAAAGCATTTAAGTTTGATCAAAATTATAGAGAAAAATACAAATATTTATGACATCAAATAGTTATACTAATGAATATATATAGTTAATGAAAAATCTAATTATACTTTGTTGATACCATAAATGCTATTATCTTATTATATAAATTTGGTCAAACTTAAAATGTTTTAGCTCTTCGGGATTCCTAAAGTGATTTATAATTTGGGAGTAACCTCTCTCAAACCATCAAATTTTTAAAAAATATTTTGCTTTAGGCTATAATTTTTTTTAAGAAAATAGACAATAAGAGGGTAATTTGAAGACAAACGACCAAACAACATTCATGCATATGCAATGCAATACGTGTAAGTGAATCTAGTTGCTTGTCAAGTTTGATCCAAGGTTAAGCTTCTTCACACGTTTTTCGGCGGTTATCTTAACCATGTTAGACAAGCCATATATCCATTACAAAACATTAAACATTTTGTATATTACAATGCAATGTAAGGGACAACACAAGTTTATTTTTTAGTGAAGTTACTAAAATCAAGCACATTGAACTCATTTCACAATCTACAAAATGTTGCCTCATCTAGCGGTTTAGTGAAGATATCCGCTAATTGATCCTCGGTCCTTACACCTTCTAGTGAAATATCATTTTTAACAACATGATCTCTAAGAAAGTGATGATGAATATCTATGTGTTTGGTGCGAGAGTGTTGAACCGGATTATTTATAAGTTTTACCGCATTTTCATTGTTGTACAAAAGAGGTACTTTATCTAGAACTACATCATAGTCTAGCTGAAAGTGCATCTAGCCCTTTAGTGGGTTTTGGATGATTGAATGACAACGTGATTAAAGGACTAACCCGTTTGCTAAGTGTGGACAGGTAATAGATTATCTCACAGGTACTTATTGAAAGCCAAAATGATATGTTGTTGTATAAACAATCTAGTTCAAGCACAAGAAAACAATACAAATGGAATTCATGTGAAGGCTTATTCATTGTGGGATTTCCATGTACTATGTGAAAGCAAGCTCGTGATTATTAGTTAATGAGACATGAGGGATTGCATATGGAATGGTCTCATATTTGAAGCTTGCTAAATTAAAATAAAAAAGATAACAATACATATAAATGGATGATTCAATACAAGATGTGACCTGATGGCTTGAGATGGTGAAGATAGCAAGGAAAGGCTTCGAGGTACTAAGCAAAGGTGAAGGGCAAGCGACGGCTTGGCGACCGAAGAACCTAGCTAGGGTGAAGAAGAAAGTACTTGTATTTAGTTGAGGTACTAATCAAGCGAAGATGGTCATATTGATGTGAAGGATCAAATCTATAATGAAGTATTTGATGGAAATGACTTGATACATTTGGGATTATTCAAATTTGATGAATGTAATCAAGTCACATGCTCAAGATGGCTATGCTCAAGTGAAAAGATCAACATCAACTTGTTAGCACCCTTACTTGATGAAGATTGGAAGGGACGGCATCAATTCAAAAGAAATCAACTCAAGTGATATAAATTCTTTTTTTCCTTTGATCTTGAGTTTAATAGGTATGCCGTACTATTAAGAGGGATGCATCATATTGATAGATAATGTTTCATAAGTGCTCAAGCCAACCCATGTGAGTTTTGAGTATTTGAGCGACAAAAGAGCTAACTGATTTCTTGCTGGTCTGGCAATACCGGACGTGTCCGGTATTTGTCCAGCAGCTGTAAAATTATTGTTCTCGGCTTGGTTCGTCGGGAGTTTCGATGGTCGGGAGTTCCAGCATGGGTCGGGAGTTCCGACGTCTCGCACTCTAATTGACTTGGAGGGTTCACTGTCCTGGTCATACCGAACGTGTCCGGTATGGATGACCAGAAGCCAACAGCTAGTTTTTCAAAAGCCTTGAGGGTCGGGAGTTCCGACACCTCACTAACTTTAACTCAGTTACATGTTTTTCAAATTGCTGAGGGTCGAGAGTCCCGGCATTCATCAGGAGTTCCGACGTCTCATAACTTCACTGTAACTTAATTACCGTTGGCGCAGTGTAAGTCATACCGGACGTGTCCGGTATTGCAACGGCTATAAAACGGCTAGTTTTCCAAGGGGGCTATAAATATCCCCAAGCCTCCACCTTTGGAGGCTGCTGATTCTGCTGACATACACACACGTTTTTGAGCCCTGCCAACTCTCCTAAACCCTCTCTTAGTGAGTGTGTGATCCAAATTGTAAAATCAATTTGTGGGTTGAGAGAGAATTTGAAAAGGAGAGCAAGCCACCACTTGAGCACTTGTGCATATTATCAATCTCGTAATTTGCATTTGTTACTCTTGGACTCTTCGGTCCTAGATGGCTAGGCGTCACCAGAGAGCAACCGAGAGATTGTGGTTGCTTCGAAAAGTTTGTAATGGTTGATTACACCGCCTCGGAATCATTTAGTGGAAGGAGGAAAAGGAGTTGGAAAAGACACCGGCTAGAGTGACCTTTGTGGTACCCTCTAGGGCTGACCTTTGCTGGGTCGCCCGTAGCCCCCTCAACGAAAAGTAGGACTCGAACGAGTTCGAACTTCGGTAAAATAATTATCGTGTCTCAAGTTGCATTTCATTCGATATTTGTGTTGCTCTAGCTTTTGTGCAGGTTCTCTGTGTTTACTGATATCTCTAGTAGGTACCTGCAGTTTGGTTTGAAGATAGAAATCGAAAAGAGCAAGTTCGGGGCTATTCTGCAGAAACCGTGCATACCGGACATGTCTGGTATTTATACCGGACACGTCCGGTATTAGAGCTCTGTGCTGAAAATATTTACTTTCAGTTCTAACTTTGTGTTGCAGGGTTATAGCTTTTAGATACATTATTTATACCTTGTATACTCTATAGCCAACTTATGAGGGGTGGTATTACTCTTATTTGGAGTTTCGATTTTGGAAACTCCCTTTACTAATTATTTCCATATTTAAAGGTGTTAATTTTCAAAAACACCTATTCACCCCCCTCTAGGCGGCATCCTAGGTCCTTTCACTAGCAAAGTTTATTTTATGTAAAGTATTTGTGCACAACAAGCACTCGTGGCAATGTATTTCGCTTCGGCGGTGGACAAAGCCACATTATTTTGCTTCTTGGAGGACCAAGACACAAGTGATCTACCAAGCAAATGGCACCCTCCGAATATGCTTTTTCTATCAACTTTGCAATCGACATAGTCCGAATCGAAATAGCCAACTAACTCAAATATAGCTCCTTTAGGATACCAAAGGCCAATGCTTGGTGTGTGCTTAACATACCTAAGGATTCTTTTTACAGCAATTAAATGAGTTTCCTTAGGATTAGCTTAAAATCTAGCACACATACACACACTAAATATGATGTCGGGCCTAGATGCGGTCAAATATAATAAACTACCAATCATAGAGCGGTAGAGAGTTTGATCAACCGTGTTACCTCCCTCATTTAGGTCGGGATGTCCATTAGTTGGTATTGGTGTCTTGATTGGCTTACATTCATCCATCTTGAATCTCTTGAGAAGATCATTTGTATATTTCCCTTGAGAGATGAAAATCCCTTCTTTTATTTGCTTGACTTGAAAACCAAAAAAGAATGTAAGCTCTCCAATCATTGACATCTCAAACTCATTCGACATCAATTCACCAAACTCTTTGTAAGATTCTTCATTTGATGATCCAAAGATGATATCATCAACATACACTTGACAAATGAAGATATACCCATCAAGCTTCTTGGTGAATAGTGTAGTGTCGATCTTCCCAATAGTAAAACCCTTCTCAATGAGGAAGTTCCGAAGGTGCTCATACCAAGCTCTTGGGGCTTGCTTAAGCCCATATAATACCTTGGACAACCTATACACATTATTAGGATATCTAGGGTCTTCAAACCTAGGAGGTTGATCAACATAGACTAGTTCATTAATAAAGCCATTTAAAATGCACTTTTTACGTTCATTTGATAAAGTTTCATTTCATGATGTGATGCATATGCAAGGAGGATATGAATTGCTTCTAATCTTGCAACCGATGCAAAGGTCTCTCCAAAATCCAATCCTTCAAGTTGAGAGAACCCCTTTGTAACTAGTCTTGCCTTGTTTCTCACAACAACGCCTTGATCATCTTGCTTGTTTCGGAACATATACTTTGTTCCAATGACTCTTGCACCTTTTGGCCACTCTTCAAGAGTCCAAACTTCATTACGGGTGAAGTTGATTAACTCTTCATGCATTGCATTTATCTAATCTGGATTTTGAAGAGCTTCTTCTACCTTAATAGGCTTAAAGTAAGAGACAAAAGAGTGATGAGTAATAAATGAAGTAAGTTTTTATGAGCGAGTCATTACACCCTTTGATGGACTCCCTATGATGAGATCTTGTGGATGATCTTGTAGTAGAGGTGTATTTCTTCTATTGACCACTTGAGGAGGAGATTGTGGAGCATCAACATCTTGTGCTTATACCACCATTTGATCATGTGAGACATGAGTGTCTTCATTTTCTACTCTCTCATATTTATCACCATCTTGTGGCACACTTGATGAAGAAGGTGGATCAATCACTTGTACATCATCTTCATTATCTTTATGCTTGATGCCTCCAACCGAAATGTTCTTCATAGCCTCTCTCAATGGTTCATCACCTACATCATTAAGATTCTCATGTGCTCCTTGGGAGCCGTTAGATTCATCAAATTTCACATCATATGTTTCTTCAACCAAGTCGGTGGTATGATTAAATACTTTATATGCTTTGGACTTTGATGAGTAACCAACAAGAAAACCAATATCACAATGTCTTTGAAACTTCCTTAGGTGTTGCTGCTTCTTGTAGATGTAGCATTTGCAACCAAACACCCTAAAGAAGGAGACATCTGGCTTCTTTCCATTGAGCAACTCATAAGGTGTCTTGTCAAGAAACTTTTGAAGAAATAGGCGATTTGATGCATAGCATGCGGTGTTGATAGCTTCCGTCCATAGAGCTTCGGGGGTGTTGTACTCATCAAGCATTGTTCTTGCAAGAGTGGTCAATGTCCGGTTCTTCCTCTCAACAACACTATTTTATTGAGGAGTATATGTTGCGGAGACCTCATGCTTGATCACAACTTCATCATAATAGGCTTCTATGTTTGGTTGTCAAATTCTTTCCCATTGTCACTTCTTATCTTCTTAAGCTTTACTTCAAATTCATTTTGTGCTCTCTTGGCAAACTTCTTGAAACAAGATGCAACTTTGGATTTATCATGAAGAAAGAATACCCATGTATACCTTGAATAGTCATCAACAATCACAAGACAATAAAGATTTCCTCCCAAACTCTTGTATGTTGTTGGTCCAAATAAATCCATATGAAGGAGTTCTAGCACTCTTGCGGTTGACATAAAAGCTTTTGTTGGATGGGTATTTGCAACTTGCTTACCAGCTTAACATGCACTACAAAGCTTGTCCTTCTCAAACTTTACATCCTTCAACCCTCTCACCAAATCATTCTTCATTAGCTTCTTGAGTGAGCTCATCTCAATATGAGCAAGTCTTCTATGCCATAGCCACTCAAGTGTTGTTTTGGTGAATAGGCATGTCTTCAAGTTTGTATCTTCGGAGGTGCAGTCCACTAGATATAGGTTGTTGTATCTAAATCCTTTAAATATCACATGATCATAATCCTTTTTGGATACAACAACCTCCTTCTTGGTAAACAAGCATTGGAAGCCAAGATCACACAATTATCCAACGGATAGCAAGTTGAAACTCAATAGAGCAACATATAGCGCATTGGAGATGGAATGATAATTTGATATAGCCACTTTGCCCAATCCTTTGACCTTGCCCTTTGAGTTATCTCTAAATGTGATTCTTTCTTGTCTATCTACTTCTTCATCTAGTGAGGTGAACATACGAGGATCACCAGTCATATGTTGTGTGCAACCACTATCAATAACACAATAACTTCCACCGGTCTTGTAGTTCACCTACACATAAGAGATCAAGCTTTAGGAACCCAAACTTGTTGAGGGCCCTTCACCTTCTTAACAAGTGACTTTGCAACCTAAATTTTCTTAGACCTGTTCTTGTTGGAAGATCCTAAAAACATCACTTTCATCTTTCCACTAGAATTCTTTCTAAACATGTAGTGAGCATTGAAGGCAAAAGGTCTAGCATGCTTGGGCAAGGGTTGTGGTGGTAGAGTTTGATACTCATGAGCAAAGTGGCCTTCTTGTCTACACTCAAAATATCTCTTTGGCTTTGGCTTGGACTTATGTTGTTGTTGAGCTTGAGCCTTCTTTTCTTGGTTTGCCAAGTACCCAATGCCACTTTTATCCATCTTCATAATGGTGTTCATTAGTAGCTCACTTTAGAGATGCTTGCCTCTAGTGAACTTGCTCAATTCAATCTTAAAATGCTCTTTCTTCAACTTGAGCTTCTTATTTTCTTTCTTGAGAGCATCATTATTTTTCTCTTCCTTGAGCTTCTTGTTCTCATCTTTGAGCTTCTCATTCTCAAGGATCAAACCATCATCATGAACAATAGTTTCTAGCATAATAGACTTGATGGTTTTGAGTTCTTCAAGATCTTTCTTGAGCTTTTTATTGTCATTCTTGAGCTTGACAAACTCATCATACTCATTGGCCTCAACCACTTGCTTGTCCTTGCTACTAGAACTTTGCTTAATGCTTTCAATGATTAAATCATCATATGATGTAGCTATATCAATCTTAACAACATTGTTAGTAGCATCATATGGCTCATCGAATAAAAATTCTTGAGCAATAACAAGATTATCATGATTAATCTTCAGAGTGGTGTATTCTTCTTTTAGCTTGTTGTGGCTAGTGACCAGCGTCCGGTTAGCACTGACCGAACGCATCCGATCAGAATTCTCCCTCTCTAGGACCTTACTGGGGTCGACCGGACGCTGGCCCTCAGCGTCCGGTCACTTCACTTCTCAGCATCCGGTCACTTCCAGACGACTTCATCTTGATCAAATGAACTGACCGGACTCTGAGCCAACGTCCGGTCACATCGAAGCCAACGTCCGGTCAGTATTTGACCCTCCATTTACTTCCAACTCTTGATCATATGTGAATGAAGTTTGCTCAATTGGATCTAAGAACTATTTTGGAGCTACCTAGCGCTAGTTTTAGCAAGTGTGTATCACACCTTACCCACTAGACTCACTTAGGTCAAGTTACTCGTCCGTACCCCCTTAATAGTACGACCAAAGGAAAAACAAAGTACTAAACTACTCTAAGTGTCACAACAACTTCAATCGACACTTAAAACTAGTCCATCCTTAACCTTGTCGTCTATCCTTTGAAAACCGAAATGATTTCTATCGTAGGGGCATGACCATCATGATAGCCCAATCAATCTCCATTACCGTGACCTAACTTAATTGCCTCTGTAAAACACACGTTAGTCACAGTAATCACATATTGTCATTTATCACCGAAACCCAACTAGGGGTCTAAATGCTTTAGTAACCACGGGTACCGATCCGGAGAGAGAGAGCCACGCTGCCTGTGAAGGCCACACTCTCCATCGACCCGTTCGTCACCGTTGCCGTGCGCGCCTCCTCCAGGAGCGCCGTCGGCGCATCGGCACCTGTCTGGGCTACCGCCGCGCTCGTGGGCATGCGCGGCTGCCCACTACGCCGCTCGCGCTCGCGCTGCCTCCCTCCCCAGCAGCTCGAGGTCCGCGTCAGCGCTGTCGTCAGCAGAAACGGAGCTGCTGATGCTGCCGCATAGAGCCTCGACCTCTGCTGCCGCCGCACACGCTGCATCTGCCGCCGCCGCTTGTTCCGCCTCCGCTCTGGCTGCTGCCAGCTCTGCCGCTGCCAGCCTCGACGCCCTTGCTGCCGCCGCTCGCTCGCGTTCCTCTGCCGCGGCAAGTTCGGCCTCCTACCAACGCCGCGTGCTCGAGGCGACCGAGCGCTGAGACTGCCCTGCGGACATGACACGCTACCGGGGGATTGTTGCTTAGGGAGAGGGCTGCTTCAGACGAGCTACGCAGAAGGAGATGAGTGAGCAGGAGCGGCCGGAGCTGCTGCTGCTCCTAGCTGAGGCTGTTGCGCGGCTGAAAAAGAAGATGAGCAGGAGATGCTCAGGCTACAGGATAGTACGGCTCTGATAGTCACTGAATTCTTACTCTTGGTAGTTGCAGAATTCTTACTCTCATCGAGAGAGGATGACACTAGGAGTTGGGATAATTTTCTGGTTTATTTCTCATAAAATGTCATACCAACCTGAAGAGTTGGGGATACATATTTATAGACTGCTAGCCAGCTAAGCATATGCCAAGATGCCAAACATATGCCAAAATGTTAGTCCTAGATGCTGTCCTAGATACTGTCCTAGATGCTAAAATGTTGTTCTATCTAGTCAAAGATGTTGTTCTTGTTGTAGCCCCACAAAAACCGGCCAGACACTTATCCATCACACGTAACTTACAAGAGCCTTCCTTACAGCGTAACGACGGTGGTACACCCCGTTCAACCCAAACTATGAGATTATCCTCTCTTTCACATACTACTGATTTTATTACATGCTCTCATATTTATTGTTTGTTTGCTAATTATCGCTACTGCTCCACAACTACTCATACACGTACTACTCTCATTTGTATATATATTCAAACTGCAGCACAAATATCTTCAGATTTGGCTGGTCCGAGTCAAACAGAGACAGCAATAGTGCAAGTTGAACAGCCAGAAGATGCGACACAGCCACTCGCTGGTCCAGGTACATTTTAACCTCATCGTTTTGCATACTAATGTTTTTTAATGCATGTTATTACCAAGCTTACCAATATCGGCCAATTATAATGCATGTTTTCTTATACATCGTCAATGCAACACTATTACTCATACACGTGTTAATGTTATATGTATTTATTCAAACTGCGGGCCACGTATCTTCATATTCAGCCGGTATGAGACAAGAAGAAACTGTTGCATTTCGAGACGAGCAGGCAGCTGAACAGGAGCAGCCACTCACTGATCCAGGTATAAAATTACGGACTAACCTCCAGATATCCATATGCATAATAGAATCCATACCTCTTAACGTCTGATATCTCGCAGTTGGCGACCATAATATCGATAACCTACGTGCTACTACGAAAGGTACACCTCATATTCATGTTCATTATTACCGCAGCACCTGTCTTCATTTATTTTACATTTTACTTTTCAAACTGGACGTGTAGTCACAGGGGTTGATGTTGTCACAACGGGCCTACACATTCCGACAATGGTTGTCGAGCAGCTTGGGAAGCAGCCCCACGGATCAGCTCACTTAGGTACACGGTTTTATCAACACATGTCTATTTTAATCTACTGACTATTCATAGGGCGCATATTCTGTAAAATAAAACAAAGTAGATTGACAACGGCAAAAAATATCTTGAAACTCGCCAAAAAGATCTTAATAGTATCCCAGCAGTTAGTGAAGTTTCGATCTGCTATTCATGGTCATCTCATTTCCTCCTATCAGTATTAATTTTATATTATTCATGATCCATACAAAGATGCGGACCATTTCTCTTACTAATCAAACAACAAATCAATTAAAAATGTTTGATCCATTTCTTATATGGTCGATGAACGTGTACGATTTTTTACTCCGTCTTTGCTGGCGTCAGTAATAAAGTACCCATCTGATATTATGAGTAATAAAAAATGATACTATCACTCTGCACGTCGAATAAACCACACCTACCACCATCTCACTTACGCTTTCGTCCTCGCTTCGCGTAAAAGGATTAACCCGGGGATGGTGGGATGGACTCTAGAAGCCTTATATGTTGGTTTATCCCACCTTTAACAACCAAGGTGGGACTAAACTCTCCACAATATCTCATTAACTTGCATATAGGCCACTATAGGCCAAATTCCAAATTGGACCGGATGTCACATCGGTCCTGATGGAATTATTTATTAGTAATAAAAAAAATTCCATATCCGATGACCGGACGCCCCGGTGAATAATAGAGTTAGGTGGTGTTTGGATCCAGTGAGTAAAATTTAGGAGGTGTGTCGGGAGGATGTTGTATGGGGTGCTCGGATACTAATAAAAAACAAATTATATAATCCGTCAGTACTCCACGAGACGAATTTTTTAAGCCTAATTAATCCATAATTAGCACATATTTACTGTAGCGCCACATTGTTAAATCATGGACTAATTATGCTTAAAAGATTCGTCTCACAAATTAGACGTAAACTATACAATTAGTTTCGTAATTAGTCTATATTTAATACTTCATGTATGTGTCCAAACATTCGATGAGACAGTGACTAAAATTTAGGAGGGGCAACCAAACACCACCTTAATTTTACTTCCCTGTCCGAAGACTGGACACGTCCCAGTGAATAACAGAGATACTATTAGGTTCAAATAAATCAATAATATCCAGGCAGTTTAATGACTTCCGATCTGCTGTTGATCATCATATAATGTCCCCCTATCAGTATTTAATAAACAATATTCTTAACGCATACAAAGTGGCGGACCATTGATCTTGCTAAACAAATCAACTGAATAATTTTTTTAGCATTACTTATACGTCCCATGGACGTGCCTACTTTTTACTGATGCGTTGGGCGGCGTCATTAATATAACCATATACCACTGCGTGGTCGTTCCTGCTTGTTCCGAAATATACACTACATGCAAGTTGTGTTTTGCGCCTATTTATGCCCATAATCTTTACCACCGCAATTACGGTAATATTATTCTGCACCAAATGCATGTGTTAATTAAGACCGGCAATATAGCAGCGCTGAGTAATTTTGCATTCCAGTGATCCTACATTTGAGACTGAATAGTCACTAAGCACTGCTGTAACTACACATTGAATGTTATTAATACGCTGGAAGGAATATAAGCATCATATTCTTCATCTGTCTTGCACAAACCAGTCTTCGTGTTTATCACAAAGATATGGGAGGCCACCATATGAGGACAGTCTTATTCGCAAGGAGCGCCGGTGGGCTGCTGCAACGGCATCACATAGCACAAGGGGTCCTTCGTCGTCAATCCAGCCACCAGTCACAGGTAGTCAGACTGGAGCGTCTCAACCATTGCCCATGCCCATACCCATACTGGTCACTCCAGAAGATCTTGATCATGAAGACGCCACCGACACACCTGCTACGCCACCAGCTACGCTCTCAGCTGCTGAAATCGTCACGCCCGAAGTTGGGAAGACATACACACATGTGAGCCTTTTCGTTTTTATATTTTACTCACCTTTTATGATAAAAATTAGTAGTTGTTGTTTAAAATCTTTGCTTTTTCTCAACAGCCCCCGACATTGGCAGAGGATATGATCCCAAAGGTGGGGATGTTTTTCGACACTGAAGAGCATGCATACGAGATGTTCAGGAGATATGCCGAAGCAACTGGTTTTCCAATTAAGTGGGATAGGAAAAAACATACTGTAAGGGACATATCCTGCTCAATGTCTGGAACATGGAAATACTATAAGCCTGAACAACAGCGCACTCGCAATAAGTTCACAAAGAAGACCGGTTGCAAGGTTTACATGAAGCTCAAACATGTGTCTGACATGGAAGGTAATAACAATGGCAAGGTTATGATAGACAAGATACGGCTTGACCATAACCATCCACTGTCAGACACACCTTGGGTAACAAAGCAAATGCGCTGCCACAGGAGAAGAAAAACATGTAATGGATTATGTGGATCACCTTAATGAGCACAATGTACAAGTACTGCTGTGAGGTCAATTCTTGGTGGCATGTACGGAAATTAAAAAAAAATGACAAGTGGGCCATACCTAGCTGGGTATATGTTGGCTCGTTCTAATGGATAGTGGTTTAGTTGTTTGTGACGAGTGATAAAATAGGAGTTATCGGCAGAGTTGAACATAATACATTTTATTAAATAATCTAAAAACATTATAGACACAGATGATGGAATGTGGACTGGTTTTAAATGAAGAAACCATGCTTTGTGTTTGAAGTAAAAAAGAAATATTATCTAAATGTGAATTGGATGAATGTACCTGTTCTCCAAGTCTTTCCTAGTAATAATGTATATATATAAAATAAAACAAAGATCTTGAAACTCACTTTCTGTATCTTCGCCTTAGCCTTCGTAAATGCAAAGTTCCCTTCCTCCCATATCCAATATTCATGAAAGTACTTCTTTCCATGTAGATGTATATATATTGGTAATATAAAATGACCCATATTTTTTTACTTATTATAATATGTATAGGACACATATTTTTTTACATTTTATTATATTATGTATATGTATGTAACCCATATTTTTTACTTATATTATGTATATATTGATATAATAAAGTAAATAAGTTACTCTATTTAGTTTATACTTTTTTAGGTTTTATCTTGCCTTAGGCCTTCAATTACCAGCACCAGCCCCCGGCCCGGCTGGAAGAGTTATAATCGAAGCAAAACAGATGGGAGTCTAGGGACGCGATGCACGGATTCAGTCTAGGGATCCGCGCGTGCGCAAATGGCATGCATAGCATAGTTGAGGGAGATTGAGAGATGCATCGTGCACGTGCCTTTGTGTGAGATGGACGTGCGGCCGGCCCCGCCGACACCTCGGCTTCACTTCACGTGATCAGGAAGGGTCGGAGCCTCGAAGGGAGAGGAGATCATGGATCATGGATCATGGATCGTGGATGGCAATAATGTCATGCCGATCAAGATGGAACTGGTCGTCGTTTTCTCCCAGTTTTGTTCCTGGCCCGGCACCGCATGTGCTGATGTGCGAGGTGTACGTGGCCGGATCCCACCTCGCCGTGGCACAAGAAATTGTTGCGCGCTTGTCTGTGTCAGCCTGCTTGCTTTGCTTGGACTCTGCTACATCTCGCGGCTTATCCTCTCTGTCTTTCCAATGTGCATGTATACCCTACTTCTAGAATCTAGACTGTTATACAGCTGATATTGTGTCGTGGGCGAGTCAGCAACAGGTAGCATGATGGGATGATGGTCTAGAAGCTGTGTGATTTGCAAAGGGTATGCATGGTTCCAAGAATCCAACGGGATAAGACACTTGCAATCTTATATCTTCGTGGCTTCAGGATGGTACGGTATAGCATCACGCACGCACATTTTCAAATGTTTCAGGAACGGAAGTTCCACGCGCGCGAGCTAGGACCTAGGAGCTCCAGTACATCTTTGAAGAGAACTTTTTTTTTTGGAAGGGAAATATAAATTTTCCATTACTCAGACAAAGCTGAATCGTCAGCAATAGCAGACTGAATACAAAGTGGAATGAGATCCAGGATCGGATCGTCATCCAAAGAGCAAATACTACCAAGAGCAGCTAACTTATGTGCCACACTGCTGCTTGGCCGGCACCGATACTGAACTTGCCATGAAATAAAATTCAGAGACAGTAAGTTCCTTAGCTCCGTCACTATGTTTGCCATTGCACTGAGATCATAGGTACTTGAGTAGACAGCCTGCACCAGGGCCAAAGCATCAGTTTCGATGGTCACCCGTCCCACGCCCGCATCAATTGCAGCCTGTACGCCCTGAATACAGGCAATGATCTCGTTTGAGGTTAAATTGTCCTTTTTCTGAGACCGCGTTTTTTAATGTCGGAAGAAGAAGTTGGGCGGAATGTGTCAAAAGCTCACAAATTCAGCCCATGTAAGACTAGGCGCCATCTCTTATTCGAAATGGGCCTGGCCCATTGTTTGTTCGCTTACCAGGAACGGAAGAAAACGCTAGTGAATTCATAGCCGAAGTATCTAGAACATAATGTGTAGCATGAACTGTATGTATGATCAAAGTTTTTGTGGAGGTTTAGGGAAGAAGTTGCCGTCGAAAATCTTCTTCGATTTCAACACCCCGCGAAAGTCGCATATCAACTTTCGTCTCTCGTGAGACGTTACAGAAGGCCCACATGATAGGATTACTCCAATGACAAAAGCCTCTTGTTCCCAGTCTTCTACTCATCATAATAATAATCTAAAGAATCGCACTCTGATTATATAGTACAGTACTCCGTAGTTAGTGTCGATTCTGGCACCTGGTGCACGTATGATGAGGAACTGGACAAGTTGGGAGCTCGAGTTCCTTTGGCGAACGTACTGCAGACTGCGAAGGCCGGGATAGCGGACCATGCCATTGTGCGTCGCGTCATCAGACCGACCACGGGATCCGTGCTCGCTACTTGCCAGGACACGGCGACTCCAGATTTGCGGAGAACTAGCGCCCGGTGCGGGCACGCGTGTCCGGCTGAAACGCGGGTGCTGCCCCACCGCGCGCTGCTGAATTCTGCGGCTCCCAGCCAGCCACGTCCACACGGGTTTGGGTTTGGGTTTGGGCATGGGTTTGGTAGAAAAAAATAATAATAAAAGCATCTCCAAGAGTTTGTCAAATTTTACTTGGCAAATCTTGTGATTTACCAACTCCCAAAATTATATGCCAAGTAAAAAAACAATCCATCTCCAAGAGTTTGGCATTTTTTACTTGGCAAAATAAAAAAAACACATTAACAAAACGAAGAGACCCGCTAAACGAACGAAGAGCCCTGCTAAGAAACGAAGAGCCCCGGATGCGAAGTCGTATCCCGCGCGCATATATGCGCGCTGAGGAGGCGTTTTTCCGAACTTGCCAAAGATGGGGAGGAGGGATGGGAAACTGTTGGAGGTTGTTTTTTCTCAATTTGCCAAAAAATGAAGGATGGGGAGGAGGGATGGGAAACTGTTGGAGTTGCTCTAACTATATGTCAGGCACCGAAGGAAGGGTGGCTGTGTACGCCGTCAGGTTTCTACCATCAGTCTTTGCTTAGGTGTAAGTCGGTTAGACAGTCTGTTAAGGAGTCATTAGCCGGCGCAGTTTGGTAACTGACAGCCTGTTCGGTTGGCTGGTTCGTATTATTGTTGGTTCGTGAAGAAGTACTGCTGGCTGGTTTGTGAGAGAAAAATACTGTTCCAGCTGAAAATTTACGATCGTTTATGACAAGCCACGGCCAAACGAACAGGCTATGAATCGGCCGATTGCCTTGGTCTATAAAAGGCGCGGTCTGTAACCGAAGAAACCATCGAATATGGAATAGAATAAAACTCAGCCCTGAACTCTGTCTCCCTCCTGAACCCTTTCCCTGTTCTTCCTCGCGTTCCTCTTGCGATTCTTGTTGTTTCTTGCTATTGCTCCCCGCGAGCCTATCCAGTTCCAGAATACAGTCAGGTCCTTGATCCGGAGCCTGACAATTGGTATCAAAGCTTGGGTGCAGTCCTGGCACCGAAGCGTCAACCCTCGAAGATCCAGCAGGCGATGGCGTCGTCTCTCGAGGATCTGACGTCGAAGTTCGATCTGCTCTCCAACAAGTTCGAGAGCTTTCAAGACATGATGAAGGAATCTGTCGGTGTTTTGGACCGGGGGGTCCTCAACCAACTAGTGAATTTGTTCTGCGTGTTCCCGATTCCGGAGGGTGATGCAAAGAGACACAAGGTTTATACTGGTTCGGGCGATTCACGCCCTACGTCGAGTCTTGGAGATTGATCTTGTATTCCTTGCACCAAAGTGCTTGTAGTAGGGGTTACAAGCTAGGTGAGAGAGGGAGCTAGTCCCAGGTCTCAGCGGGGAGTGATGTGGGTTGCTTGAGACGTTGCTCAAGCGGCAGGGAAGTGTGCGTGTTACAGGGTATTGTTCTTCGTGAGAACCTATCTCTCCCTCGAAATGGCCCAAGTCCTTTCCTTTTATAGTTTGAAGGGAGGACAAGGGTAGTACATATGCTAATTATACGGCGTCGTGCGAACAGAGGCGGCGTGTCCGAGCCCTGTAGCCCGTTCCTGTGGCGGGGTGGTCGTCGGAGTGGTCCGTCCTTGGAGCGCTGGGGTGACGTGCTGGTCACATCCGATCCTGTGCGTTATGGGAGCCCCAGGGCTGCCTCGGAGCGGGTGCGGTGGTCAGCGTGCGGGTCACTGTAGATTGACTGTGCGCGAGACTGAGGCTCGGTTGGTGTCGAGGCCGAACCACGGTGGGGGTCTCGGTAGACGTGAATCCCGAGATAGCCGAGACCCTGGCGAGGAGTGCCGAGGCCTGGAGGGAGCGGTCGATCTGGTACACTGATTCAGAGGCGATGATGACCCGAGCCAGACTTCCCATGCTGCGTTGTCTTTGGGGCAGGAATTGCGGGGCACAGTGCGGTGTGAGCGCTGATCGTGTGCACAGCGCCAGAATACAGTAGTCGGTAATCCCCGCCGTGCCCCGTCTCAGCCGGTATGGTGCTGATGCGACTTCTTGTCCCGTTGGCCACTCCATAGTGTTGAGCCGTCGTCCAGCTGAGATTACAGGAGTGGTTGACGCATTAATAGGACATGACATGCTGTCGGGAAGACTGGTCGAGGCGGGAGCGACGGGTCATTGACAAGCCGGCCTCGAGCGATGCGGGGAATAGCTGCCTTATTCGAGGCTGTTCGCACGGGGCCTCGGGCGAGACGGAGATTGGGCTCCTTGCCGAGACCTCTCGCGAGAGGCCTCGCGCGAGGCGGAGATTGCGTCAGGGCGTCGAGACCTCCTGTGCGAGGCCTGAGGCGAGGTGGAGAGCCTGGTGGGCTCGGACAGGGCCGGTGATGAACCCACGGCTTACCTTCTGGCTTCGTTGTAGATGAGATTTAAGTGACTCTTAGTGTATGCTCGGGGTACCCCGTTCTATGGTACCCGATAGTAGCCCCCGATCCTCGGGGGGAGTGCGTGCACTCTCCCTGAGGGTTTGTCGAGACTTGGCTAGCAGCCGCTCCTATAGGGATTGTGTTTTGCTTCTTGAAGTTTCGGTGGGTGCGCGCGAGCGCACCCGCCGGGTGTAGCCTCCGAGGCCCTGGAGGAGTGGAGTCATTCCTCTAGGGGCTTTTTTCGTGTTTTGAGTGAGGAGTTTTTATCGTGTTCGTCCGAGCCCACAAGTACGAGTTCGGGTCGCGGGGTCTCGGCAAGGTTGCAGGAAGAGCCCCCTAGCCTCTGCACGGAGCAAGACGTCCGTCAGGGATTCCCCTGGCTTTTTGTACGACCCTCGCGCGTGAGGGTTTGTTTGCCGAGGCCCCTTTGGGCACGAGCCTAGGTCACGGGGTCTCAGCAAGGTTGTAGGAAGGGCTCCCTAGCCTTTGCATGGAGTGAGAGGGCCGTCGGGAGCTCCCCTGGCTTTTTATATGACCCTCGCGCTTCCTTTTTGCTCAGAAGGAGGGGTGGAATGTGCCAGGCTACCCTCGGTGGGCACGAGCGTTGGCACTTTCGGTGAGCTGTTATCGGGTAAGTCCGAGTGGAGGCCCATGCCCCGTTCGCTAGGGGATGGCTGGCGGTCCAGAGACACACTCCAAGAGTACCAGAGGGCTTCTCTAGTGGGTGCCGAGGCCGTTCGCTGGGCCTCGGTGGCTCGGCGCCTCCCTACGGTGGGATCCCATTCGAAGACCTCCCTGCCGGTCTCGGACACGACTTAGGACGCACCAAGTGACTGTTTGCTCAGGCCTCGGCCATTCGTGGGCACACCCATAGTCATCCCTGACTCTGTTGCCCTAGGGCGGCTATCGAAACCTCAGGGGGCCCAGCCTTCGAACCCCTAGACCGTAACGGGCTCGGTGCCCTTTATCGTATTTGTAACGAAACTTCTAACGCGGGCTTAGGTTGTTTGTCTTTGTCTTGGGTGCAGGAGGAGCCCCTGAGCCTCCGCCCGGAGCGAGAGGGCGGTTAGGGGTCCCCTAGCTTTTTTGTTTGACCCTCACGTATCCTTTTTGTTCGGACAAATGGGTTGTTTGCTGAGCCCATTCGGGTGCGAGCCGGAGCCGCTGGGTCTCGGCAAGGTTGCAGGAAGAGCCCCCTAGCCTCTACATGGAGCAAGAGGGCCGTCGGGAGCTCCCCTGGCTTTTTGTACGACCCTCGCGCGTGAGGGTTTGTTTGCCGAGGCCCCTTTGGGCGCGAGCCTGGGTCGCGGGGTCTTGGCAAGGTTGCAGGAAGGGCTCCCTAGCCTCTGCATGGAGCGAGAGGGCCATCGGGAGCTCCCCTAGCTTTTTGTACGACCCTCACGCTTCCTTTTCGCTCAGAAGGAGGGGTTGTTTTGCCGAGCCCATTCGGGTGCGAGCCGGAGCTGCTGGGTCTCGGTAAGGTTGCAGGAAGAGCCCCCTAGCCTCTGCACAGAGCAAGAGGTCCGTCAGGGATTCCTCTGGCTTTTTGTATGACCCTCACGCTTTCTTTTTGCTCGGAAGGAGGGGTGAAATGTGCCAGGCTACCCTCGGTGGGCACGAGCGTTGGCACTTCCGGTGAGCTGTTATCGGGTAAGTCCGAGTGGAGGCCCATGCCCCGTTCGCTAGGGGACGGCTAGCAGTCCAAAGACGCACTCCAAGAGTACCGGAGGGTTTCTCTAGTGGGTGCCGAGGCCGTTCGCTGGGCCTCGGTGGCTCGGCGCCTCCCTACGGTGGGATCCCATTCAGAGACCTCCCTACCGGTCTCGGACATGACTTAGGGCATCCCAAGCGTTTCGCTTGCTTGGGCCTCGGCCCCGTATGGGCTCGCCCGTGGTCGTCCCTAACTCTATTGTCCTGGGGCGGCTGTCGAAACCCCTAGGGGCCCAGCCTTCGAACCCTTGGACCGTAATAGGTTTAGAGCCTGGTTCCTTCATTTGAAAGGAATGGGGCAGGGGGGAATATCTTCCCCATTGGCTCGGCAACGGCTGGCACGCCTTTTGAGGCAGTTTTTTGGGGGAGGCGGAACGACGCCTACTGCCGCAGTGGTCAGGCGCGACGTGGTGGATGGGACGTAACTGTTCCCATAATTAATGAGAAGGAAGGTGGGCGCGTGGGCGGTAAAATCGGATCGTGGTTAACCATGCCAGATCGAGGGGAAACTTCCCTGATTTCATCACCTGTCCGTTTCACCTTCTCCCTGCATAAATACTCAAAGAGCCTCGCCCCTCCTCACCTTACCTTGCCTACGTTAGCTCTGCCTCCATCGAGCCGTCGCTAGAGCAGCGGGTGCCGGGAAGAAGAAGGGAGAAGAGCGAGCCAGGGAGAGAGCGAGAAAGAGAGAGAGAGAGAGAGAGAGAGAAACTCACCGCCGCATTCGATCCCTCCACCGCATCCATGGCCGGCGACATCGTTGTCATCGAGGCGGACCCCTAGGATCCATCGAACGTCACCGAGGAGATGCTTCAGTCGCTTGTCGACGGCGGACTCCTTCGTCCGGTGATGGACCCCAACAGGCCGGAGTGGATCGCTCCATTGGGCGAGCCGGAGCCGAGGCCTTGCGATGGTTACGTTGTGAGCTTCGTCTCCTTTCACGAGCGCGACCTCGGCGTCCCGGTGGATCGGTTCATGCGGGCGCTCCCACACTACTATGGCGTGGAGCTCCACAACTTCAACCCCAACTCCATCGCACAGGCGGCCATCTTTGTTGCCGTCTACGAGGGGTACTTGGGGATTGCTCCCCATTGGGAGTTGTGGCTCCATCTCTTCCGGGCGAGGCATACCACTAAGCCAACGGGCACATCGGGCATGAGGAAAGCGACGAGGGCCCGCGGCTGCACTCTCCAAGTGCGCCAGGACCGCCAGCACCTCTACATCCTGGCCCAGCTCGCATCATCCAATTGCCGATGGTACACGAGCTGGTTCTACCTTCGCAACGACAATGGAGGACTTCCCCCCTACACTGGGCAGATTGTGGGGAGCTACCCGGAGAGGTGGAAGTATGGTGTCCCGAGGGAGGCTCAGCCCAAGCTGCAGCTGCTTCTAGAGGGGCTGGAGAGGCTACGGGGCCATGGCCTTACTACGGTTGTGGTCATGGCTGCCTTCCACCGCTGGAGGGTGCTGCCGCTGATGGCTCAGCAGCGGTGACTGTTCGAGATGAGGCCGGGTGAGCCCAATGAGGGCATCCAGATGTCCTCCTCCGCCCTTTTTGATGAGGAAATTCTTCATCGGGTGGGGGAGATGGTGGAGGCAAAGCTGAGGGGCGGCAACCTGACCCCCATCGCGATGGGCCTATCGCGGGGGTTCTTCTCGCTGGTAAGTCATGCGCCGCTGTAGCCCCCAAGCCTCCTCCGTTTCTCCTACTTCTCGTTCCCTTATGCGCGTTCGCCGTTTCCTACAGGGGATGAGGGACATGCGCGCCTCTCCGCCGCCCGTTCCCGAGGACGCGAGGTGGCGGGCGACCAACTGGGCGCATGTCGAGGCACAGAAAAAGCTGAAGGACGCCAAGGCGGCGAAGCGCACGAAAAAGATCCTCGCGCGCGAGGAACTGGACAAGCGCCGCCGTCAACAAAGGAAGGATGGCCTCCCATTGGAGGAGTCCCCGTCGCCATCGATATCGACGGATGCCTCGGACGGGGATGACGAAGACGAGATGGGGCGAGGTCCCCTGGACCATCTCCCTGACGTAGTGGAGGTGGTGCCTGGGGCGTTGGCAAGCAGCCTAGCACTCCTGGGATGAGGAGGAGCGGACCTAGGGTCGGCAATTGCCCGTTCCAGGGCCGAGGCCAACACGCCCGAGGCACGGGCATTGGACAAACGCGCCGTCAACCCGGTGGGCTTGGAGGTGGTGGTGGAACAAGTGGCGGCGGAGGCGACGCAATTGCCCCCGCAGAGGACCGAGGGGGCACCGGGGTCTATTGGGGACCAACCGACGCCGATGGACACAGAGGCGATGCCTCTACCGCCGCCACCGCCTTTGCGGACGAGGGTCGCTGTAGCGAAGCGGTTGCTGCCCCGCTCGAGGTAGGTGTATTTTTGGTGGGGGTGCAGTGCCTTCCATTCGTTCTTTTGTCTTGTACTGACCTTGTGATCATCTTGTCCTTAGCCGGAAGTGGCCCACGGAGGTGCCTACCTTGGCGCCCCTTAAAGCGCTCAAGGTTAACCCTGGCTCCACCGCCCACTGGGTGGCGGAGGCACAAGCCGCCCTACATCGTGGCGCGGTGTCGGCGAGGGCCGACCTGATGGAGCCGGCCACTCAAGGAGGGGCTGCTAAGGTGGCCCTGACACAGGAAGGGGAGGCAGTGCCTCTGCCCCGCGATGGCGAGGCCCGTGGGTCGGATGCGGCCGAGGTTCCCTTGGCCGCTGAGACCATCGGGACCGAGGTCCCCGGGGTTTCACAGGCCAGGGCGACGGAGACTTCGGCGCCCGGGACCATCGAGGCCGCTGTGGCGGGCACCGAAGCCCTCGCGACCGCCGAGGCCACGATGGCGGAGGCCAGAGCCCCCGAGACCACCGAGGCCACGATGGTGGAGGCTGGAGCCCCCGGGACCACCGAGGCCACGATGGCAGAGGCCGAAGCCCCCGGGACCACCGACGCTGATGTGATCATGGCGGGGCTGCTAGCCTAGGAAATGGAGATGAAGGCGGCGGAGGCCTTGGTGGCACCCTTGGTTCAGGGCCCGCCGCCGTTGCGAGAGAGCGCTCGGGAGGTGGAGATTCTTCTGATCTCCTCCGATGATACTTCTCGGGTGTAGGAGATGGTCGACGCCGAGGTGGCCAGTGTCGTGGAACAGCCGATTCCAACCCCCGGCGAGGGAAGCTCAGCCCTCGCGCAGGTGTGACCCGAGCCCCGTGGGTGGAACCACCCATGTGTCCTGTGGCAAAGCCAGGATGATCCTGAGGCAGAGCCTCTATTTGCCCTCAAGGACGCGGCCGAGGGCAGTCGCTAGGACACGTTCAAGCAGTACCGCCAGCTGGCGGAGCGGTCTCTACGGATGGCGTTGTCCGTGGTGGCCAACGATTTGCTCGGAGTCGCCTAGGTTCGTGCTTTCTTTTCCCATGCGGTGGTCTTTTTTCATGTTTTCCTTGTAGGGATTGACCCCTGTTTTGTTTCCCCCCAGGAGCTCGAGACCCGATCTCTTGGGAAGTCGGTCTTCCTCCGCTGGGAGAGGGATGTCTGGGACCAGCTTTAGCGGTAGAAGGGCCTTCTTGCAGGCACCAATGAGCTCCTATCAGCACGGAGCGCAGAGGTGGAGGACCTCCACCTTTGTTGTGCCGACATGAAGGTCGAGGCGGCCATGGCCCAGGAGCAGCTCGCCCCTCTGGCGGCGCGGGTCAAGGAGTTGGAGGAGGAGCTCACCCGCGCGGCTAGTGATCAGGATGCCTTCGGGGCTCGAGTCGTAGAAGCTACGGCCTCGGCCATGGCTCTTGCTGGGTAGCTAGGGGTGGAACAAAATGCGCACCAGCTGACAAAAGGCGCTTTGGATGAGGCCCTTGCTGCGGCTGAGGCCTCGCGAACCGAGGCTGTGGTTTGGAGGGGGAAGGCCGAGGGTGAGTCCTAGTCCCTTCATTTTACTCGCTTTTTCTTATGTTCGTTCCCTAACTTCCTCATGTGACGTAGAGCTGGGGAGTGAAGCTTCCAGGGCGGCCGAAGCTTCTCGGGTCGAGGCTCAGCGCCTGAAGGAGAAAGCCGAGGCTTTTCGGGTCGAGGTCCGACACTGGGAGCTTAAGGCCAAGGGTGAGTTCCGTAGGCTTCTGTCCCTATTTAGCTTGTTTTTTCTCTCGCTCAACCCCATTCCGCTTTCCATGGTGCAGAGTCAGAGGTGGAGGTTACCCGGGCAGCTGAGGCTTCCAGCGCGGTGCAGACAGTGCTCGAGACGGAGATCGGGGAGCACAAGGTGCTGAAAAGTGCCGCTCGTGCCGCCTACGAGGCCCTAGTGGTTGAGGGGGTTTAGTCAGGTAGCTCCCTTGGGAGCTGTCTGATTGCGCTGAGCGGTCAAGTGCGTGAGCAGCTCCGAGGAGCGCTGCATATGGGCGTCAAGCGCGCACTGGCCGTCATCGCCTCGCACTACGTTGGTGTTGACCTTCAAGCCATTAGCGATGGCTACATCTTGCCCAATGATGATGATGAGGCCGACGAGGTGGTGACAAAGCTATTGGAGGTGGCGGAAGGCCCTGGCACCGCGCTGACTACGTTGTTTGAAGAGGAGGTGGTCCCTCCCCCACCGTCTGCCGATGCCGGAGGTGCTGAGCCCTGACCTAGGCCCAAGCGGCCATGTAAATAGAGTAGGAATTAACTATGTATCGTAACGTTTGTGGCCGTGGAGGCCTTTCTTTGGAAGTATTCGTGTTTCTTTAATCGTTTGTCTTGTATTTCCGAGCCTCTGCCCTCTAGTTGTCTCCGATCTGATTTCTTTGCAAAAAACCTCTTTGGAGCCTAAGCCGTCCCTGGGACGAAAGGTGGTGAGGGAGCGCCGTAGCCTGGAGGCTTAGGCCGTCTTGCGACTCAACCGACCTTCTGGCCCTGAGACGAGCTTTTGGTCCTTGGGTTTTCCACAACCGATTCGTCAGAGTGTGCTAGAGGGTTTGGCATAGGAATTTTTTCAAAAAATGACTAAAAATGGCGCATGGGACTTTAGGGGGAATCCCCCATCTAGCCCCTGAGGGAGATTCGGTTCTGCGGAGGCAGAGCCGAGTCTCCCTTATAGTGTCATCGTGTTGCCGAGACCAACGATAGGCTCGGGGAATTTCTCGAAAAATTAGAACAACTAAAAAACGGGTTTCAATTGTATTCTGAGAAACAATATATACAATGCTTGGAATTTTAAGGATAAAAGCGACGTAGCTATTCTATGTTCCAAGCGTTGGTGAAGATTTTACCCTTTTCGTTGGCTAGCTTGTAGGTCCTAGGCTTCAGCACTTGGGCGATGATGTATGGTCCTTCCCATGGCGGGGTCAGCTTGTGGCGGCCCTTGTTGCTCTATGCTAGCCTCAACACCAGGTCGCCTACCTTCAAGTCTCGGCCTCGGACGTGCCAGGCTTGATAGCGCCGTAGGGTCTGCTAGTATTTAGCCGAGTGTAGCAGCGCGACGTCTCGAGCTTCCTCCAGTTGGTCGAGGGCGTCCTCTCGGGTGGTGCGGTTGCTTCGTTCGTTATAGGCCTGTAGCCTTGGGGAATCGTATTCCAAGTCGGTGGGGAGGATGGCCTCAGCCCCATAGACCAGGAAGAAAGGCGTGAACCCTGTGGCTCGGCTTGGGGTGTTTCTCAGGCTCCAGATGACCGATAGGAGTTTGGCGAGCCATTTCTTGCCAAACTTCTTCAACCAGTTGTAAATTCTTGGCTTGAGGCCTTGTAGTATCATGCCATTGGCATGTTCTACTTGGCCATTGGTCCTTGGGTATCCTATGGCCGACCAGGCCACACGGATGTGGTGGTCGTCGCAAAATGTCAAGAATTTTTTACCGGTGAACTATGTCCCGTTGTCGGTGATGATGGTGTTAGGGACCCCAAACCTATGGATAATGTCAGTGAAGAACAACACTGCTTGCTCGGATTTGATTCGATTGATCGAACGAGCCTCGATCCATTTGGAGAACTTGTCGATTGATACCAGTAGATGGGTGTAGCCCCCGGGGGCCTTTTGCAAAGGCCCGACCATGTCGAGCCCCCACACGGCGAACGGCCACGTGATGGGGATGGTTTGGAGGGCTAGGGCTGGGAGATGTGTCTGTCGAGCATAGTACTGGCATCCTTCGCAGGAGCGTACTAGCTTGGTGGCGTCGACGACCGCTGTTGGCCAGTAGAACCCTTGGCGGAAAGTGTTTCCCATGAGCGTCCGAGGCGCCGCATGGTGCCCACAGGCCCCTGCGTGTAAGTCCCAAAGCAGGGCTCGGCCTGCCTCGGCGGTGATGCATCGTTGAAGGACGCCGGAGGGACTTTGCCTGTACAATTTGTTATTGCAGAGGACGTAAGTCTTGGCTCGGCGCGCAAGCCATCGGGCTTCGGTCCTGTCACTAGAAAGCTCCCCCCGATCAAGCCAACCAAGGAACGGGATTCACCAATCCACGTCTTGGTCAGTCTGGGGAGCTTCGGTGTTGACTTCCATGACCTCGGGCTTGGTCGAGAGAGTCTCAGCAGTAGAGGGGGCGTCGAGCCCCGTCGTGGGTTCGACAGGTGGGCCCTCCTCTGTTACCAAGGTGTAGTCAATGGAAGGTTTGTGGAGGTCCCTGGCAAAGATGTTCGGGGGGACCAGAGCCCGTGCCGAGGCCATCTTTGCCAGTTCATCGGTGGCCTTGTTGTACTTCCGCGCGATGTGGTTTAGTTTGAGACCGTCGAACTTGTCTTCTAGGCGACGTACCAACTTGCAGTAAGCCTCCATTTTGGGGTCGAGGCAATTTAACTCCTTCATGACTTGATCGACGACGAGCTACGAGTCGCCCTGGACATCGAGACGCCGTACCCCAAGTTCGATGGCAACTTGCAAGCTGTTGACGAGGGCCTCGTACTCAGCCACGTTGTTGGAGGCGGCAAAGTGGAGTCGCACCATGTAGTGCATGTGTACTTCGAGGGGCGAGATGAAGAGGAGACCCGCGCCTGCCTCGGTCTTCATTAGAGACCCATCAAAGTACATGGTCCAGCATTCTATCTGGGCTTGAGCAGGTGGTAATTGGGTGTTGGTCCACTCAGCCACAAAATCGGCCAAGACCTAAGACTTAATCGCTTTCCAAGGCGCAAAAGTCAAGGCTTCCCCCATAAGCTCGATGGCCCACTTGGCTATCCTGCCTGAGGCTTTCCGGTTATGGACTATCTCTCCCAAGGGGAAAGACAATACCACAGTCACTGGGTGAGACTCGAAGTAGTGACGCAGCTTGCGCCGGGCCAGGACTATGGCGTAGACCAGCTTCTGGAAGTGGGGGTAACATGTGTTGGTCTCGGAGAGCACTTCGCTGATGAAGTAAATAGGTCATTAGGTGGGTAGAGCATGCCCCTCTTCCTGCCTTTCTACTACTACGGCAGCGCTGACCACTTGGGTCGTTGCGGCAACATAGAGTAAGAGGGCCTCGTCCCTGGCCGGGGGTACCAGGACGGGAGGATTTGTGAGCAGTGCTTTAAGTCTGTCGAGGGCTTCTTTGGCCTCGAGGGTCCAAGAAAAGCGCTCGGATTTTCTCAAGAGTCGGTACAGAGGCAAGCCTTTTTTGCCGAGGCGCGAGATGAAGCGGCTCAGGGCCACAAGGCATCCCATGACCCTCTGCACTCCTTTGAGGTCTCTGATTGGTCCCATACTAGTTACGGTCGAGACCTTCTTTGGGTTGGCTTCGATGCCGCGTTCTGAGACTATGAATCCTAAGAGCATGCCTCGGGGGACCCTGAACACACACTTCTCGGGATTGAGCTTGATGCCCCTCTCTCTAAGGCACTTGAAGGCTATCCTCAAGTCGTCGACGAGATCCTCGGCCTTTTGGTCTTGACCATGATGTCATCCACATAGGCCTCAACGGTTCGCCCAATGTGGTTGCCAAAGACCTGGGTCATGCACCACTGGTACGTGGCCCCCGTGTTTCTGAGGCCGAAAGGCATAGTCACATAGCAGTACATGCCGAATGGGGTGATGAAAGAAGTCGCAAGCTGGTCAGACTCTTTCATCTTGATTTGATGGTAACCAGAATACGCATCAAGGAAAGACAGGGTCTCGCACCCCGTAGTGGAGTCAACGATCTGATTGATTCAGGGTAATGGGAAGGGGACTTTTGGATAGGCTTTATTCAAACCGGTGTAGTCTACACACATCCTCCATTTCCCATTTTTCTTCCTAACTAATATGGGGTTAGCCAACCTCTTTGGGTGGGACACTTCCTTGATGAACCCAGCCGCCAAGAGTTTTTGCACTTCCTCACCAATGGCCCTACGCTTTTCCTTGTCGAATCAGTGCAGGCGTTGCTTCACCGGTCTAGAGCCGGCCCGGATGTCCAAGGCGTGCTCGGCGACCTCCCTCGGTATGCCCGGCATGTCCGAGGGACTCCATGCGAACATATCGGCATTCGCATGGAGAAAGTCGATGAGCACGGTCTCCTATTTGGTGTCGAGGGTGGCATTGATCCTCAGCGCCCGGTCATCGGGGCAGGCGGGGTCGACCAGGATGAGCTTGATGGCCGCCACAGGCTCGAACATCCCTGCATGACGCTTGGAGTCAGGCGCCTCGCCACTAAGTTGGTCGAGGTTGGCGATGAGGGTCTCGGCCTCCGCGAGAGCCTCGGCGTACTCGATGCACTCGACGTCGTAGTCATATGCATGTTCATACGTGGACTCAATCATGATGATACCGCTGGGGCCTGGCATCTTGAGCTTGAGGTAGGTATAGTTGGGGACTACCATGAACTTGGCGTAGCACGGCCGCCCTAGGATGGCGTGGTAGGTTCCCCTGAACCCGACCACCTCGAAGGTAAGGACCTCCTTGCGGTAGTTGGAGGGGGTGCCGAAGCAGACGGGAAGGTCGATGTGCCCGAGGGGTCGCGTGCGTTTCCCCAGCACGATGCCGTGGAAAGGTGCGGCGTCACCTCGGAGCCTCAACCGGTCGATTTCCAAGAGCTCTAGGGTGTTGGCGTAGAGGATATTGAGGGCGCTGCCTCCATCCATCAACACCTTGGTGAGTCGGGTGTTGCCGATGATCGGGTCGACAACAAGTGGGTACTGCCCGGGATTCGAAACATGGTCGGGGTGGTCATCTCAATCAAAGGTGATCGCCTCCCGAGACCAGTCGAGGTACCGGGGAGTGGCCACCTTGACTGAGAAGACCTCTCGGCGTTCCTTCTTTCACTGCCGTGCCGTAAGGCACGCCGAGGGTCCACCGAAGATCATGAAGGCATTGTGTACCTCGGGGAACCCGTCGTCTTTGTCATCGTCCCGGTCACCAGTGCCCTTCTGCTTGGCGTCATCGTCGGGGAGCCCGAGCCTAGCGTAGTAACGCCGCAACATGGAGCAATCCTCGAGGGCGTGCTTTACTGGACCTTGGTGGTAAGGGCAGGGTTTCTTAAGCATGTCGTCGAAGGGTCTGGGGCCCCTGGGGCCCCAGGGATTCTTGTGTTCTACGGCCGTGACCAGATCGGCCTCAAGGACGACCCACTTCCCCTGGCGATCCTTCTTCTTTCTTTTGGGGAGGCGGGGAACTAAGGCCTCGGGGGCCTCATCCCTCCGCTTCCCCTTAGCGTTGTTCTCGGCGAAGATGGCCCCTACAGCCTCTTCGCCTGAGGCGAAGTTGGTGGCAATGTCAAGGAGCGCGTCACGTTCTGGCCTAACTCTCCAACCAAGTCTTGGCAGGTGGTGCCGGAGAGGAAAGCCTGGACGATCTCTGAATCACCGACGCTGGGCAACTCGGTGCACTATTTAGAGAAGCGCTGGATGAAGTCTCGGAGAGACACATCTGGTTTCTGGCGACAGCTCTTAAGGTCCCAGAAGTTTCCAGGGCGCACGTATGTGCCTTGGAAATTCCCGATGAAGATCCTAACCAAGTTGCGCCAGTCATGGATCTGAGAGGGAGAAAGGTGCTCGAGCCAGGCTCGTGCCGAGTCTGACAAGAGCAAGGGGAGGTTACGGATGATGAGCAGGTCATCGTCCGCGCCGCCTAGCTGACAAGCCAGGCGGTAATCGGCGAGCCAGAGCTCGGGGTTGGTCTCGCCGCTATACTTTGTGAGGTTGGCTGGCTGGCGAAACCGGGCTGGAAACTGAGCGTTGCGGATGGCTCTGCTGAAGACTCGGGGGCCGGGCGGTTTGGGAGAAGGACTGTGGTCCTCCTCACTATCGTAGCGGCCACCACGATGCGAATGGTAGCCCCAGGCGGGCCCCTCACTGTCTTGGCGTCGTCGTTGGCCGACCACCTCGTGGTCACCCTACGCCTCGCGTCGGTTGTTGAGGCGGTCATGGACCGGGGGGATCCTATTGATCATCGGCGCCCGAGCAAGCTCGGGATGAACCGAGGCCTCCCTATTCTGTCGATGTGGTGCTGAGGGGAGGTCCGAGATGGCTCCGTGCCGCCAAGAAGCAGAACTCTCTGCCTGCTGTACCGCAGCGGTCTCAAGGAGATCCTAGAGCTCACCGCGAACCCGTCGCCCTTCCGTGGTAGAGGGCTCGAGCATCGCGCGCACTAGCATCGCTGCCGCCATGACATTCTGGCTAGCGCGATTGAAGATTGGGGGAGGATCGTCCCCTTCGTCGTCATTGATGCGGTGGTGTACATCATGAGCCTATCGCCGGGCTCCTCCACCGTCACTGCAGCCCTACTGCTCCTGCTCGAGAGTGTTTTGGAGTTGTTGCAGAAGGAGCCGATCTTGCTCAACCTTGGTCTGAAGCTCACGGAGCTGCTCCAGGTCCGGGCGTTGAGATTGCCCGAGGGCAAGGTTCACGTTCCGTGCTGCCGGTGGGACAATGCGTGAAGGCGTGGCATCGCCCGTTCCCTGATGAAGCGAAGTGCGGTTGGCTACCCTCTCGTCCTCATCGCCCATGCTCGGCATCCCAAGTCCGACGTGGAAGCACTCACGGGAGGGATCGTAAGTACCTTCATCGTCAGAATTGGAGTAGCCAAAGCAATAGTCGCTTGCGGCCAAGAAGCGACACATGGTTTCATGGTCATGGAGGTCGGAGAAATCTGCTCCGGCCCATGCCTCGTCCTCCTCTGAGGAGTTGGCGTGGGTGTGAGTCGACGTGATGGTGTCGAAGTCGAAAGCGAAGCGCTGACGGCGCTCCGAGAGATCCACGTGAGCGGAAGCGTAGGCGTAAGCATAAGAGGCGGCGGCATTTCTCAACCCAAAGGGGTATGGAGAAGGTGCCATCGCCAGGCTCTGCTTCATCGGGGTTGGCTCCTCAGAGAGTGGTGGAGCGGAGCTTGACGTTGGGGCGTCGCCGGGTGCCATCGGTGTTTTCCCTTGTCCAGGCTCAGGCTAGACAGGTCCCCAACCAGGGACCTTGCGCCAACAGCTAGCCATGGGATAGCGTCGGAGAGCGGTGAGTCGCCCTAGGTTCGTGTAGCATCAGGGTGATCCTGCTTGCGTCGCGCCCGGCGAGCGTGGCGAGAGCGGCCGCCCGGGCGCCGCCTACGCCTAGGCTGCTGGTGCGTGATGTCATCGTCGGCAGGCGGGGCTCAGGGTGTGAGAAGTACCATGTCATACTCGTGCTCTAGAGACATGAACTCCAGGCTCCCAAACCAGACCAACATGCCAAGACGCAGCGGTCGTACGGGGTCTGCCATCCGGAACTTGTTGGGATAACAAAATTGACACGCAGCTGCCCCTACCTGGCGTGCCAACTATTGGTGTTTTGGACCGGGGGTCCTCAACCAACTAGTGAATTTGTTCTGCGTGTTCCTGATTCTGGAGAGTGATGCAAAGAGACACAAGGTTTATACTGGTTCGGGCGATTCATGCCCTACGTCCAGTCTTGGAGATTGATCTTGTATTCCTTGCACCGAAGTGCTTGTAGTAGGGGGTTACAAGCTAGGTGAGAGAGGGAGCTAGTCCCAGGTCTCGGCGGGGAGTGATGTGGGCTACTTGAGACATTGCTCTCAAGCGGCAGGGAAGTGTGCGTGTTACAGGGTATTGTTCTTCGTGAGAACCTATCTTCCCCTCGAAATGGCCCAAGTCCTTTCCTTTTATAGTTTGAAGGGAGGACAAGGGTAGTACATGTGCTAACTATATGGTGTCGTGCGAACAGAGGCGGCGTGTTCGAGCCCTGTAGCCCATTCCTGTGGCGGGGTGGTCGTTGGAGTGGTCCATCCTTAGAGCGCTAGGGTGACGTGCTGGTCACATCCGATCCTGTGCGTTATGGGAGCCCTAGGGCTGCCTCGGAGCGGGTGCGGCAGTCAGTGTGTGGTTCGCTGTGGATTGACTGTACGCGAGACCAAGGCTCGGTTGGTGCCGAGGCCGAACCGCGGTGGGGGGTCTCGGCAGACGTGAATCCCGAGATAGCCGAGACCCTGGCGAGGGGAGGGATCTGGTACACTGATTCGGAGGTGATGATGACCTAATCTAGACTTCCCATGCCGTGTTGTCTTTGGGGTGGGAATTGCGGGGCACAGTGCGGTGCGAGCGCTGATCATGTGCACAACGCCAGAATACAGTGGCCAGTAATCCCCGCCGTGCCCCGTCTCAGCCGGTATGGCGCTGATGCGACTTCTTGTCCTGTCGGCCACTCCGTAGTGTTGAGCCATCGTCCAGCTGAGATTGTGGGAGTGGTTGACACAATAATAGGACGTGACATGCTGTCGGGAAGACTGGTCGAGGCAGTAGCGACGGGTCGTTGACAAGCCGGCCTTGAGCGATGCAGGGAATAGCTGTCTTATTCGAGGCTATTCGCACGGGGCCTCAGGCGAGACGGAGATTGGGCTCCTTACCGAGACCTCTTGCGAGAGACCTTGCACGAGGCGGAGATTGCGTCAGGGCGCCGAGACCTCCTGTGCGAGGCCTGAGGCGAGGTGGAGAGCCTGGTGGGCTCAGACGGGGCCGGTGATGAACCCATGGCTTACCTTCTGGCTTCATTGTAGATGAGATTTAAGTGACTCTTTTGGTGTACGCTCGGGGTACCCCGTTCTATGGCACCCGACAGAATCATTGGACAAGTGGAACGGGTTAGAGGCATGGCAGATGATAGCCGACGAGTCGTTCGACGCTTTGCTTCATAGGATGAGCACTGTAGCGGACCAGGTCGGATCGACGACGGCGCGGATCGCACAGCTACAACAGCGACCTCCACCACCAGCACCAGCACTGCTCCCACACTGTAACAGAACCATTCAATTTATAAGAGCATAAGTACAATAGCAAACATCGAAACGGTCAAACCGTCATACTTGAGCCCATATAAATCCGGTCGTCCGAAGAAATCATGAAGGGTCTTAAATAAACCAACATACAAACCAAGATCGTACATGATTCAACACAATCAGTCACATGTTACATCACAGTTCACAAATAGTTCACAAGTATCTCACATACATCGGAGTTCACATAGTTATTACAAACCAAGTTCAAATAGCGGAAGCAAAGTAGTTTGACATCAATATCACCCTTAGTTCAAATACATGCCAGTACCACGGTCATTTCCAGCAAAAACAGAACATAGGGGATAACTTAGGAGTACCATGCCCATGGTTTAGCCCTCATCCACAGCAGGATGAAGGCAGTTCTTACAGTACCCAAGATACATCATGTCATCTACAATAAGAGAGAATAAACCCTGAGTACGAGAATGTACTCAGCTAGACTTACCCGTCATAAACTAGAAATAATATGACACCAAAGAGTATACAAGGCTTTATCAGTGGAGCTAGCTTGACAACATTTTGCATAAAAACTTAAATAACATAACTTGGAGATTTAATATCTCTAGCATCAATTTGAATACCTATTCAATTATGCATCTCTAGATTAGCACCTGTACTAAAGCAATCATTTGATTAAGCTAACAAGCATTAGTAACCATATCTTGTATAATAATTTGAGCATCATCATAACCATCAAGTTCCATCAATTAATGCTACATTGCCGCTGCTCAGTCAAGTTCTCACTATTGGGGAGAAACGATGATTCGAATTGATTCCTACCCAGCTGGGGAATTATTCCTAACGCAAACCCATACTTTCCCCGTTAGGGTCACATCGGGTCACCTTTGGTATAATTTAGGAACCAACTTCATGGGTCTGATCAGTGCCGCACTCTCAGAGATTCTACCAGTTTACTAGAAAGTTCAGGCCCGACCTACCCTTGGACTCACGCCACTAGTTGTCCGCACATCCTTACTGTCTCCAGTGTGCACACTTTTACTTACCGGGGCCTGGCCTGAATTGAGCTACTCGACTTCACGGTTGGAACAACTTATTCGACAAACTAAGTGCTAGACATGCGTTCAACATGACATAAGGACGTACAGTGAATCGGTCCTTAACCAATACAGACAGGGATAAATAGGCATCAAGACCTCTATGCCTTGTGCTTCTCCATCACAATCCCGCCCTGTCCTTTTTTTATTCATCAACACATGGTTATTTCCACGATAGCAATTATAGCCAACCGTGATAAGTTATCTACCTATATCTTTTAGGTGACAGGAAATCACCTGACCTCTACGGACTAAGAAAGGCTAAGCATATATTCGATCCAGGATCTACAAAGGATTCAAAATATATTTGTCTAGACAAGGATAATATATGCGGCAAGGGTTCCCAATCAACTCCTATAACATAATGCATCAAACATAAAGGGCGCAAGTGATATTTGTAAAAATATAGGAGGCATATAATGGTCTGGGGCTTGTCTTTCAACAACGAGAAAGGTTGATGGTCAGAACACTCAGGAAGATCTTCCAAATTGACTCCTTCTGCTTGAACCTCCTGCTCTTGGGCTGTCTGTTGCTCCTCCTGATGCTCGGGTTCGAACTCGAGTAGAGTCACTCCTTCCAGGAAACCTATTGCATGCATATGCACAAATGAGTATCATGAATGCATAAGAGATGAGATGAGATGATAAATTGTATATGCATGAGCATGGTTATCCACAAGATGTATGATAAGTTTAACATTCATCGACCAAGTAGTTGTATAACTTTCTTCTAGTTGACCGTTACTGAGTAGGTGCATATCTCTTCTATAATACAAGAAATATACACTCATCAAGTTCTAGTAACCTAAGGTACATTTATTCATCATCAGTAAGAGGCTTAGAACCTACTGCTAACAACTAATCTCAATTAGCCTAAGCATCTACACAAACATCACACAAGACAACAATTACAATTGACTTAGTCATTTTCTGCCGTAAACATCAGCTACTTATTTTGGCCATAACTGGAGTTATACTCCATCAAATACTACGATCTTGAACTTTCTAGAAATCTTATAAAACTGCCTACAACTTTATTATAGTCATCTCAAGATGATTCAATGGCTATCAAGGTCAAACAAAGCAATTTCCCAGATATGTTCACAAATTCCAAAGAATATGTATTTATGGAGACCAACTTCTAACAGCCATAACTCTCAAACCATTTAGCCTATTGCCATAAAAATTTTATAGAAGTAAGATAAGTAAGTTATCTACAACTTTGTTATTGGAAAGATTCACCGCAAACATCATTTTACCCATGCAATTTACTTAACAATAAAAATTGTCCAAACAGTCACTATAATTGAATTATAGAGCAATTAATATTTCATTGCATACAAGCAATCAAATTTGGGCACAACCAATGGTATCAACAGTTCATAGACATCATACACACTCTAGAAAACATAATGGTCAAGCCCAAATAAATTATTTAAATGTCTTTATTAATTTATTTGTACACTAAGGTGAAATAAGGAAAAATATATCAAAAGTGTACAATAAATTCTTAGAAAATTACAGTAGCCTACATATGACCCTAAAAGTCTATTGTACAATATTTATGCCATTTGGATAAGTATATCCATCTCTATAAAAATGACAAGTTGCATAGCCTTATTTGAGCCAAAATAGTTTAGCCGAGTGAAAAGTGTCAAACAATAGATTTCATATTTTTCTTACATTTATCCTAGCACCATAACACTATGTAAAACTTTGCATGATCATTAGTTATGTATTTTTACCCCATTTATTTTCACTAGAAGCTAGCAATTATTTAAGATTAAATAGGAAGACCATATTCCAAGTTTTCTTATTGTAGGTTTAGTATTTTTATTAACTAGAGCATGTCAAAACAAGATCAGCAAAATTGTAATTACAATTTTATCACTTTTCTAGCTCAAGTTATGCATTTTACAAAATTGAAAACAATTTGAAAGCACTTATCTAGCTCAATTTAATTCTCCTAGAAAAATATCCCAAACAGTAGGTTTCATACTTTTAACAAATAGTACACTTCATGATGAATCCAACAAAATTTGGTTCACTCAATTTGGACACTTCTAGCTCTAGATATGAATTTTTGAAGCATGCATTCAAATCTGTGAAAACAAATAACAAATCAAAGAACACACATAGACTGACAGATGGGGCCCGTAGTCAACGGGACCCGCTTGTCAACAAAACTGAAATAGAGGACGGTGTTTGACCGGCGACAGTTCACCGACGGCGAGGTCTCCGACAACGAGGTTACCTCCATCGTGTTCCTCTCGTCAACCCATACCTAGGGGTACCCCAGGTTGGGTCGGTGGCTCACTGGAGCAAGCTCACCGACGAGCATGGCGGACGACGGTGGTCGTGCGGTGGCGCGCCAGCCATCTCTGGCCATGGCAGGCTCCGCGCGAGGTTGGTCCTACCTCTATGGTGACCTAGCACAGCTCTAGAGCAAGATTTGGCCACGGTGAAGCAGTGGGGAAGCCTGACCATGTGCACGGCAGCACGCCGGCGCCCAGTGCACGGTGGCGATGCTTGCCGTTTCGACGACCTGGCGGCGATAGGTGGGTCTCCATCTTTGGAAAAGACACTATGGCTTTAGGTGACACGATAACAGGCACCAGAGCGATCTAAGGACAGCCGGTTTAGGTCGGCGGCGGTGAGCTCGTGCACGTGGCCATGGCGGACGTGCATGGCCCGGTCCCGTGTTCCCGCGCGGCGGCGGTGGTAGCGGTAGTGGTAGCGGTTAAATGGATGGTGGATTTAGATTCTAGGACCTACGACGAAGACCAGATGAGGGAGAGAGAGAGAGAGCGGAGGTGCACGGGCTATGGTTGGCCACGGGCGAGCTCGTGCTCAGCGGCGCACCGCGGCCATGGCGGTGGCGGCAACTCGAAATGTGGCCTCACCTAGGCTCGAGCGGCTACAATGGCGGGTCGTGGTGGTAGAGGAGGTAGTGGCGAAGATGTGGGCGAGATGGATTGGATGGAGGTGCTCCGTGCATAGGTGAGCGAGCACGATGGAGGCGAGGGGCGATGGTGACGGTGGCGCTGCTGCGTGCGTGGGGGGGGGGGAGAAGGCGAGCGAGGGTGAGAGAGCGAGAAAGAAGGGAGCAGCAACGTCGCCTTAGTCTTCACTCCGCTTCTGCCCGACCGGCCGAGCCAACGCCGGCGTACGGCCGCCACACGGCGCACGTGGCCTATGGCTGGTCGGCCACTAACGGCGCGGCTGAAAGGTCCTAATGGCTAGAGGGGGATGAATAGCCTATTAAAAATTCTACAACAACACTTAACAATCTGGTTAGACAATTATGAGGCGAAGCAAGTGTTGCGCTAGCCTACTAAAAATACAAGCCACCTACCACAATTCTAGTTTATATAGTTTCTATCCACACAATAGCTATGACACTACACCAAATTAATGTGCTCTCACATGCTAACTAAAGAGTCACACTAACCAAACTAACAAGCTCTCACAACTAGCTACACTAAAGAGCTTGACAACTAGTGTACAGTAAAGTAAAGAGAGTGAGCAATATGTTTATACCGCCGTGTCGAGGAAGAAGCCAATCTGATGAGGACATGGCACCTTCAGATACGAACAATGATTATAAGGTGCGCTCGTTCCTACATTTGCATAGTGGCTTTGGTTATAATTCACTTGGTTCCACATGTACATGTCACTATTTGATTGTAGGTTCAAATGTGTTTCATAATAGAAGTTCATCAAAGTTGAACTTTTGGTTCGTCGGCAGCCCGACAGTGCCTCATTGGGAAGGCCATAACTCATCCATCCGGAGTGCGATCGAGGTCAATGAGCACTTGATGGAAAGCTTGTTTGATAAGCTTTCAAATAAATCTGGTCCCATCTCAATATCACGTCAGCAAGGCCTCCAAATTACCAATATATTCTGTCACTATTTCTGGCGGGAGCTACACTGTCGTCATGGACTTGTTAGACATCCTTGGGACCCAGGCCCAAGTTGGAGCACGCCCCAAGAAGATGGAGAACACCTAAGAGATGGCCTTGGACGTCCTCCTCCTTGGCCACCACCTTAGGAGGCCAGCAAGGATGTCCAAGCCAAGCCAGAGGCCCAGTCCAATCCGAGTTCGAGTCTGCCTCGGCTATCAGGAACAGTCTGCAATAAAACGGACGCCCAAGACGCATCCGAACTCTGTTTTCGATGATCCACATATGGATGGAAAGATAATTTAATAAGGAAGCCAATCCAAGTAGTTTCACATCAAAAGCTCTTCAAAATCAATGGGAATCGTCGAAACAAGTCAGCATCCAGAATCTGTCAGGGTGCTGCGACACCTTCTTTTGGGCCGTTGGGCCTTGTAACGTGTTGGGACACCTTTAGGACGTGAAGAGGGATCCTTGGACGTCATTTAGGCTATATAATCAGTAGCCACCACCTACTTTAGGGTTTGGATTTTGCTTAGATTATTCTGTCAAGAAACAGTTTCGCCGTTTTTCGGTTTGTGAGACCCCAACTCGTGAGATTAATCATACATCTGCAATTTGGTTGCGATCTTTCTTGTTCTTGCTTGTGTTCTTCGTTGCGCAGGCAGGGATTAGCCTTCTTGGCGAGGTCAACCTGTTCCATGACTCGGTTGATAACCAGAGGAGCTGTGGTGCTAAGATTGCAGGGTTCGATCTTTCGATCTGAAGCCGGATCGGTGTGTTATTCTCCGCCACAACGATAGTTACCATCACCTGACGGAAGATCGGGATCCCCGTTCCCATTACAATCAATCACAAGAATAAATACCAATGAAGACCAATCACCTCGAAATCAAATGATGAACACAATGATTTTTTACCGAGGTTCACTTGCTTGCCGGCAAGCTACACCTCGTTGTGGCGATTCACTCACTTGGAGGTTCACACGTTAATTGACATCACATGCCAAACCCTCAATAGGATGCCGCACAACCAACACAAGATGAGGCTCACACAAGCCACGAGCAATCCACTAGAGTATATTTTGGCTCTTCGCCGGGAAAAGGTCAAGAACCCCCTCACAATTACCACAATCGGAGCCGGAGACAATCATCAACCTTCGCTCAACGATCCTCGCTACTCCAAACGTCTAGGTGGCAGCAACCACTAAGAGTAACAAGCGAATCCCGCAGCGAAACACGAACACCAAGTGCCTCTAGATGTAAACACTCAAGCAATGCACTTGAATTCTCTCCCAATCTCACAAAGATATTGAATATATGATGGAGATGAGTGGGAGGGCTTTGGCTAAGCTCACAAGGTTGCTATGTCAATGCAAATGGTCAAGGGGTGAGCTAGAGCTGGCCATGGAGCTTAAATAGAAGCCTCCAAGAAATAGAGCCGTTGTACCCCTTCACTGGGCACAACACGGGGTGACCGGACGCTCCGGTCAGATTGACCGGATACTGGACCCCAGCGTCCAGTCATGCGATGCACGCCACGTGTCCCCTCTCTTCAAATACTGAGCGCTCGATCTCAACGGTCAAGTGATGACCGGACGCAGCAGCTCAAAATGACCGAACGCTGAGCCCCAGCGTCCGGTCGTTTCCAGTAAGCATCTAGAGACGACTTTTCACGATCGGACGTGTCCGATCATGCTCGACCGGACTCACCCAGCGTTCAGTCACACGATGACTCTTCTATGCGCTGCCAACTGTCGGTGATTGCGTGGCTAGCCATCCGAGGTCTGATTTGGAACGCGCAAAGGCCCCTACCTAGCGCGCCAACTGTCGGTGTTTCGAACAAACACCAACTAGTAAATTTATAATTGTTGCGTGTTAGGCTCGGATGGTGTACTAAAGGACACAAGGTTTATACTGGTTCGGGCAGAATGTCTCTACGTCCAGTTTGCTGTTGCTCATTTTATTAGTACCGAAAAAGGTTCGTAGTAGAGGGTACAAACGGTCGAGAGATGAACGGATACCAAGTCTCTGAAGGTCGAAAGGACGTTAAGAGCTCGGTTGCTGCTTGGCTGTTTGTTGTCTGTCAAAAACGATCGGTCAAAAGTTGGTCCCTTTAGTGGGGTGCCCTGCCCTTCCTTTTATAGACCAAGGGGAAGCAGGGGTTACAGATGGGAGAAAGAGGAAAAAACTAAAGGTAGAGAAGGTCCTTCGGGGGAGTCGGGTCTTCCTTTTTCCCGTGTGCCTGCCCTACTAACATGGCAGACCGTGTCAGAGATGGCGTGTTCGCTGATCCTTATAGGGTCGTGCCCTGGCTTCTGTCAGCAAGTGGGTGCGTCCCATCCTTCACCGGCGGATGGTGCGGCGTGTCAAAGGGCCAAGCTATGACCCTTCGGGGAGTAGGCGGGGAAGTGACCCTACGTCAGAGGGCCAAGCTTAGCAGGTGGTGTGTTTGGACTTCATTGAAGGGCTACCCAAGTCCTCCCGGTTTGATACTATACCGGTGGTCATCGATAAGTTCACGAAGTACGGGTATTTCATTCCCTTGGCACATCCATATACAGCTCTTCTGGTGGCTCAAGCATTTCTGGACAATGTTTACAAGCTATATGGTTTGCCCCAGAGCATTGTATCTGACAGGGATCGCATCTTCACCAGCACAGTTTGGAGGGAGTTCTTTCGGTTGACTGATACCCAACTACTGATGAGTTCATCTTACCACCCTCAGACGGATGGACAAACGGAGCGATTGAACCAATGCTTGGAGACTTTCTTGCGGTGCGCTGTCAACTCCTGTCAAAGCAGTGGAGCAAATGGCTCTCAGTTGCGGAATTCTGGTACAACACTTCGTTTCATTCAGCACTTGGGCGCTCCCCATTAGAGGTATTGTATGGACATAAGCCAAAACAGTTGGGCATTATCAACCCTGCTGATAGTCATTCTGTAGAGCTGGATCAGTGGCTTTATGAGCGAAACATGTTGAATGAAGTGGTCAGAGATCATTTGCAACGGGCCCAACTCAGAATGAAGCAACATGCTGATAAGAATAGATTGGAGCGCCAATTCAAAGAAGGTGATCTCGTATACTTGAAGTTGCAGCCGTATATTCAGAGTTCAGTGGTTGCACGCTCTAATCAGAAACTGAGCTTCAGATATTATGGTCCGTACAAAGTCTTGGCACGGGTTGGACCAGTGGCATATCGTTTGGAGCTGCCTTCTGATGCCCGAGTTCACCCAGTAGTTCATGTGTCACAGCTCAAGCAGCATGTGGCGCCCACAGTTCAGGTACAGTCTGATCTTAGTGACTTGACTGTTGATCCTAATCTGGTTGTCAGTCCAGTGGCTTTCACAGACTCAAGATTGGTTCTGCGCGGAGCATCGATGATCAATCAGGTTCGGGTGCAGTGGAATGCCGCAGAACATCCGTTAATGACTTGGGAAGAGCTGAATGGTCTCAAACGCCGTTTTCCAAAAACACCAGCTTGGGGGCAACCTGATTTTCGAGGGGGAGGAAATGTCAGACACCGAAGGAAGGAATGCAAGGTGAGGTGACCGCCGAGGATGAAGGACGGGTGGCTGTGTACGCCGTCAGGTTTCTACCGTCAGTCTTTGCTTAGGTGTAAGTTGGTTAGACGGTCTATTAAAGAGTCATTAGCCGGCGCAGTTTGGTAACTGAATCGGCCGATTGCCTTGGTCTATAAAAGGCGCGGTCTGTAACTGAAGAAACCATCGAATATGGAATAGAATAAAACTCGGCCCCGAACTCAGTTCTTTCCCTGTTCTTCCTCGCGTTCCTCTTGCGATTCTTGCTATTTCTTGCTATTGCTCCCCGCGAGCCTATCTAGTTCCAGAATACAGTCAGATGCTTGATCCGGGGCCTGACATTATACTACTCCGGCATGATGGGCGCGGGTCGCGTGCGCCACGAGCTCTGCGCTCCCCGGCATGCACCGCGTGTGATAGCAGCTTGTGCGCTTGGGGGTTGGGGCTTGGCTAGTATGGTAGTAGTAGCAGTGTAGAGCCATCTTTCCTGTCTGCTGACTGCTGAAATTGATCACGGTGTTTGCCTGTTTGGCACTTGGGCTAGTGTCTCGCCGGGACGAGATGAGATAGCCCACCATGTGTTATGTCGCTTTGTGTCCATGATGCAAGGAAATTGCTTTGTCCCCACGCATGAATATCATAGATCAGTTAGGTTTACTCACTGAAATCCGCAAGAGTTTCGGTGAAACATTTACATGCAAAATAGCACTATAGCAGCACCTGCACGGCACCACGCGTTGCATATTATTTCCAACCGATCTACTACTCTACCATAAACCATATAGGCGTTCCTCAGGGCCAGAGTTAATTTGCGAATTTAGAGATTCGACCACAACACTCCTAGCTTAGAGTCGTCCTGACTAGCAGTGTAGTAGGCTTAGTCAAGAATGTATTTTTTTTTAGCAGAGCAGATAGCCAACAATGTAGTGGCCTGGTGCGTCCATGCGTGGACGTAAACGGCAGATCGGTACGGTCCACGGCTCGTGGCAGCAGTCAGATCGATCAGTTTGTGGCCACCGATGCAAGCCACAAACTCAATTCCGGACGGTTCGGGGAACGGGAGAAAACAAACGTGCACGCATGCAGCAGGCCTAATAAGTTGTTGACGTAGACTGCGTACCAACCCGGCCGGCTCTCTATCTCATCTCCCTGTCCATGACCATGTGACGAGAAACCACGGTATGGGCCGCCCGGGCACCCAATTATCTGCGACTAGGCACGCCGTGCCTCACAGGGTCACGGGTCTGGCCTTCGGCCCAGACCCTATGGGTCTATTTTCGTGCTGAGCCAGTTCACGAAGCACGACCAGAATCACGGGCCGTGCCAGCTCACGGTCTGTTACCTTTTGCATTCACAAACAGATAACAGTTCACATTCACAGTCACATATCACAGATTCAAAGTTTCATAATTCATACATTCACAGTTCACATCATCACAATTTCTTACATTCACAAAATCAAAGTCCAAAACTCCAAATGTTCGATAAAGTCATAGTTTCATACAATCACAGAATCGAAGTCCAAATGTCCGATACATTCACAGATCACAGTTTCATACATTTACAGAATCAAAGTCCAAAGCCGACAGACAACAAAAATAAGTTGTTTAGTGCAATGCTGCCTCATTAAAAACCTTTCTAGATAAAACTCACCCTTATGAGAAATTCTAGAAAGAAAGAAAAAAAGAGTACAACCAGCTCTTAATTAACCATTGTTCAAATGATAGACAAGTCTTTTACAGTCACACACCCTTTCACAGTCACAGATCACACACACACTCAGGAATCAAGTCTCAACCTCAGTACATCACTAAGTATCAGGAGCACCACCAGCAGGTCCATCTTCATGAAGGTACAAGTTCTGGAATGAGTCTTCAAGCTCTTGGTTGTCAACAGCATATTGTTCCTTTTTTTCTCCTAACTCCCAGTCCTTTAAGCAGGTCAGCATCTCCATAGTCTCTGGTGACAAGCGTCGCCGTCGTTCCTCAATTATCCTACATATCAAACTGAAACAAGACTCCAAGGAGACAGTAGATACAAGAACTGATATGATATCTCTAGCCATTATAGACAGGATTGGAAAGGTTAGCTTGTGGTCATGCCACCATAGAAGTAGGTCAAAATCATCATCATAAGAAGTGACATTGTCACTGTCTAAGTAAGCTGATAGCTCACAAACAACAGAAGTAGATGAAGATAAAGTGACAGGGAGAGGGAAAGGACCAACAACACCTGATCCACGGCCAAAGATTCTTCCTCGTGCCCGCTTTTTTCTTACCTGTATGATGTGATGGTTGTACAACCCTTTGAGACCTAGCTGCACCAAACTTGCTCTCATATTTGTTAAACAGTTTATACAATTCAGTTTTGACATCAACATAGTATGAACTGTACTCAAAACTAGTGTATTCACTAAGTAATTGCAGCACATTAAAGAAACCTCTCATTTTAGCTCTAGGATCAAGAATGAATGCATATGAATATAACAAAGGTATGTCTTGCCAATATTTAAGGAACTTAAGCTTCATAGGATATACAATAGCTCTCAGATTATGATCTTTTTCACATGCATGTAAATGAGAAGCAGTCTCTAGGATATGGTGCAGAACAAGTGGACTTGTAGGATAATAAACACCAGACACTACAACAGTGGAGTCATAGAAAAGTTCTAGGAACTCTAATAACTTCTCAGCAAAATACCAATGATTTATAGTCAATAATTATGAACCATAATTGGAATTAATAAACACAGAAAAGACATTCTTGTACGGAACCAAGTGTTTAAGCATCAGGTAAGTAGAATTCCATCTAACATCCATATCCAAGTCAAACTTTCTAGGTCTAACACCCTTAGCATTATAGTATTCCTTGAACAATGCAATTCTTTGATTAGAGGAATTTAAGAAGTTAATTGTAGTTCTAAAATCTTTTGTGTAAGGTTTTAACCTCTTTAATCTAGATTTTACAATGAGATTAATGATATGACAAGCACAACGTTGATGTACAAGACTGTACTTACGGTTACTAGGATCCAAAGGATCAGGTGAAGGATCAGGACCCAAGTAACAAACAAATAGAGGTGTCAAAGTGTTCATAACCCTAGCATTAGAAGAAACATTGTCTAGAGTGACAGAGGAAATCTTGTCAATCAGACAATACTCCTCAACCACAGCAGCAATTCTTTCAGCAATGTTTTCACCAGAATGTTTAACCTCAATCAGCCTATGACCAATAACCCTTTTCTGTAACTCCCAATCAGCATTCATATAGTGAGCAACAACACTAATATAGTCCTCCTTAGCATTACTAGACCAAATGTCTAAAGTTAAAGCAACAGAAGAAGCAGCAGGCAATACAAAATTCTTAAACTTATCACAGCGTTTAGTAAACACCTTACCAAGATCTCTAGTGGAGATCTGTCTAGAAACCTTGGCAAACCTAGGGTTATGAGCAAGAACAATGTAATCCTCCTATGCCTGTGACTCACCTATACCTAATGGAAGGTCAAGCCTAGCAATCAACCTACACAACTCAGAGCGAGCAATAGCAGGATTGTAGTCTCAGTTATGCACAGATCCATCAGGATTATAAGAAAGCCTAGACTGAACCTTAGCAGCATGATCAACCTTTTTCCTACAAGATTTCTGATGCCTAATCAAATGGCCAGTGCCAGCAGAAGATCTAGCAGACAATTTACTCTTACATATTTTACAGATAGCAGCAGTTCGAACCTTTTGACCATTCACAGTGTCATAGATCTCATCAAAATCAACGCAGACACTAGATTTACGCTTACCAAGGCATGAGGTACCATCTGTGCTGTTGGAGCCGACCGGTGTACCTGTCGCCGTCGTCGACGGCGTTGGCTCTGCCCCTTCACCACCGTCGTCACCGTCCAGATCAATCGAAGCAGAGCCGCTACCGATATCGATACCCAACAACGCACAACGTCGTCACAGATGTCGTCGTCGTCCTCTGGGAGCAGCCCTGCCGCGATCAGGTCATCGTTGCCGGTGAGTGGATAGATGACATCGTCGTCATCCGCCATGGCGACCTTGACCGCGGACGACTGATCTCTAGCATAGTTCCTCAATGGTGCGCGCGGCCACCGTGCCCGGTCTATGCCACAGGAAGAGGACGACGAGGCATCGGCAACCAACCTGCACGGAGGAGAAAAACAGAGTCAAAGAGATAGAGGTATAGATCTAGAGTCAGTGGAAGAGACACAAGAAGTGGAGAATACAGATCTAGGGTTAGGGTTAGGGTTAGGGTTAGTGGAGTACCTACGCAACCGGAGCCCGGTGCCGGAGATGACGAGGGCCACCTAGAGGAGAAAGACCAATTAGAGACGACGATGAACGACGGAGGAGGGACGGACGAGAACATGGTCACGAACTCACATAGTTCACCGAGAGCGAGAGAGGAGAGAGGGAGAAGGGAGGAGAGTGGAGATAGGGTTAGATAGGCGGATCGAGGTCACCGGAGTCGGGGATGACGAACGAGATCAGTAGATCACGAGAGAGAGCTCAGATACGCCAGATCGTGGATGCTGCCGATGCGGGCGAGAGAGAGCAGAGATTGCGCCGCGGCGAGCCGGTGAGCGAGTGGGGATTAGGGTTAGGGTTGGGAGCGAACTACGGAGCCGACCGTCGGCGAGACGGCTGGGCGAGCGGGGCTCGGCTGTGCCATGGCAAGCGAGTGGGGAACTAGGGATTTGGGTTAGGGTTGGGAGCAGAGAGCAGAGCGGACGAGGAGGCGAGGCGACTGGACTGAGTGCGACTGCGGACTGCGGAGCGGGCGAGGAGGCGAGGCGACTGGGCGAGCCGCTTATATGCAGGGGCAGGGCGCGGCGCGGAGGGGGCGCGGGGAGGCCGGGAGGCGGCAGGCCAGGCCGCTAGCGGGCCGGCTGCTCTGTAGCAGGTCGTGCCGTGCCGGCCCATGTGCCTGGGATAAGGCCTAGGCACGGCCTGCTCCTCTGGGCCGAGCCAGCCCGGGCTCGCTAGCCTCGATGTCGGGCCGTGCTTGGGCCGGGCAAAAAAATGGGCCTTAGGCCGGGCCGACGGGCTTGGGCTGCATGGCCACATCTGGGACTTTGGGAACCAGGCCAAAAGACTTTACAGTTGCTTTCTATCTTAGGCCTTGTTTAGTTTCTCCTCCTAAAATTTACTTCTTATACCATCGAATGTTTAGATATATGGAATATTAAATATAGATAAAAAAATAACTAATTACACATTTTACGATTAACTTGTGAGACGAATCTTTTAAGCCTAATTAGCCCACGATTTGACAATGTGGTGTTACAGTAACACATATGCTAATGGCAGATTAATTAGGCTTAATAAATTTATCTCGTGGATTATCTGTAATTTATTTTTTTATTAGTATCCGAACACCCTATACGACACACTAGTAAATACCCCAAACTTTACACCAGATTTAGAGAAGACCATTCTCGTCTCCATCGGAACAGGAAGAAGCCTGCACTTAACAAGAAAAAGGAAAGTTTGCTTGTAGGGTGTACAGTAGTCCGTAGACTGGAGTGACGTTACCGTAACCTGTTCATCCTGACCCTGCACTAGCTAGCTCCAGAAGCTCATAGGAGTAATTTGTACGTGTGCGAGAGGGGATCGTCACAGAGCTTTTAGGCGTCCACACAGCTGCTGGTAGCTCATCAGTGATGAGCATCAGTTACTAGTACAATTATTATTGGAATTGGAAGTGGACAGCACTGCTGGCTATGGTTTCACATCGAAAACATTGGCGCACGGGCAATCGCAACATACGGAGTACTCCTCCCAGACGCCAATGATCAATATTGAGAGCTACTCCAGTACGGTTTCACATCGAAATCATTCAACCGGGCAGCTCCCATCAGATCAGAGTCGTCAGATCAGACGCTCTCACCCTCGCGCGTCGATCCCTCAACACCTGATGATTCCTCCGGTACGCTGAAAAGCGGCAGGTGACAAGCGTTCCGCGGGTCGTGATGAGAACGGTCACCTTTCGTTCTCTTCTCTAGTACGTATAATCCACTATACCAACCAGGCAACCACACTGAGATTCTTGGTGTCATGCCGGTCACTCACATCGTACGGTAGGATCGATCGGAGGAGCCCGGGACAGCACCGCCGGCGGCCGGTCCCCGTCCTGCTAGCTGCGGCTTCTACTGGCCGATCTTGTCGGTAGCTGCGGCTTCTACTGGCCTCTAGCTTTAATTAATTAATTTCATCCCACTTGTGTGGATTTACTACGGCGTGCGCATGAGATAAGATGATCGGCTGCTCCAGCGCCAGCGGAGAAGACCACCGCCTCAGTTGGATGTTGCTCTCGCGGAGATCATGTCGGGGTTCCCCCATGGATGCCACAGCCACGATCCGGGGAAAAAAATTCCATGATCTGTTGTCCCGGCCCGTGATACACTGACAATTGATCGAGCCGCGCTGCGATAATAAAAAAAAAAAGTTAAAGGTTAGTATGATAGATGTTGTGGTCAACACATTGCGGCCGCAGTCCCTTGACGAAAGTTTCTCCGTTGGGCGTCGGCCACGCCACGCGTAACAACAAGAACAAGGCCCATCCGTCGTCAAACTAGCTATGCGCACGGGCGACTCACTCAAAGGAGGACGTTGACACTCCAGGGCAGCAAGCACTGGGTGTCTGGGTGCACCAGTCACCAGCGCACCACGCAGCTAGCAGCCTGGCGGCGGACGCTCGGAGGGCCGGGAGCACGTCAACCCCTAGGTAGCGGGCGTCGTGTACTGCCCGCCGCAATGCTGAAATTGGCATCGTTTTTGCAGTCATAAGAGACGTCGAGCAGGACGAACTGGCCGGAGTACACACATCAACTGCCTGACAAGTCCAACACAACAATGCTGTGTTGATAATAAAAGAGGGCGAAAATAACTTCGTTTCCTGATCGGTAGACCGACCCGGCGACCCGCTCCACTAGCAGGTGGCGTTTGGTGGGACCATCGGTCCATTTAAGTAGTGATGATCACTCTGTTCGTTTCGTCGTAAATGATCGTGAATTATTTACTGCTAGCTTCATTTCGTCGTAAACGATCGTGAATTATTTACTGCTGGCTGGTTTAGTGTGAGAGAAAAATACTGTTCCAACTTATAATCCACGATCGTATACGAGCAAACGAGCAAGTCCACGGAATAGAAAATGGAGCATGACTCGATATACTATCACAGAGTTTGGATATTTATGTGGATTGTTGGTGTGTGCCTGTGTTTACATGTGGAGGTTGGGAGATGAAAGATGAGGCTTCTTCTGCTCCACTTCAGTCCTGGGCCGCCGCCTTTCAGTTTTAACGCTCCTCTGGCTGGGTTGGTTCAGGGATGCTGAACCGGTTTCACCCGCTGGGTTCGCTGGTTGACACATCTGGATGGGTTGGTTCGCTGGCGAATGGAGAAAGTTTGGCACTGCCGGGCCGGCCAGAGATCTCGCGTGATCGATCCACAGCAGCGGTCAAAAGTCAAAAACAAGAGCGCGTGCGTGCGTGGCCACTGACGACAGAAGGAAGCCTGTCCGGAATCCTGGTTTCCTAGATCGCGATCGCGAGGTAAAAAAAAAAAAAAAACTAGAAATTCTTGCACCGCACTCGCACGCTTTCCATGTGTCACTGGCTGTGGACCTACGGCATGTCTCGCAAGCACAAGATACCACCAAAGCTGCTCGCAATTCGGCGACTCGAATAGACGCTCGGTATCTCGTCAGCGACACATCCCAAGGCCGTGAGCGCAACCGCAAGAGGATGGTTTTAGAGTAAGGCCCTGTTGAGATTCCAAAAATTTTCAACCCAAAGTGTCACATCGAATCTTGCGGTATATGCATGGAGTACTGAATGTAGATGAAAAATAAAACTAATTACACAGTTAGGTGAGAAATCGCGAGACGAAACTTTCAAACCTAATTAGTCCATAATTAGATACTAATTACCAAATACAAACGAAAGTGCTACAATAGCCAAACAGTAGCCAAACCCAAAAAATTTTGGGAACTAAACGCGACATAAGGGCTTGTTTAGTTCCTAAAATTTTTCACTTCAAAGTATCACATCGAATCTTGCGGCACATGCATAGAGTACTAAATGTAGACAAAAAAAAAAACTAATTGCACAGTTGGGTGAGAAATCGCGAGACGAAACTTTCGAACCTAATTAGTCCATAATTAGACACTAATTGTCAAATACAAACGAACGTGCTACAGTAGACAAAACCAAAAAAAAATCGTCATCTAAACGTGGCCTAAAACACAATCACGCGCGAATGGGATTTTTAACTTTTTGCCATCTACGGATGGCACTCCTTCGTTTGTCAGCTTCGTACGTGCCCCTACATATTTACCATCACAAACAGTAACCCTTCTACATTTTTATCATTTTTGCTAAGGTGGCACGCCAGCGTGACAGGGAGCCTGGGATTCCTAACTTGACATGCGAAAATGACCACACTGCCCTCGCCTTCTTCTTCTGACTTTAGCCGGCCCAGTCCCAAGTCAAACCCAGTCCACTCCCCCTTCTTCCCCACTCCTGGCGACGACGACGGCGGCTGTGGCAAGTTCGATGTGCTGTAGTGTTTGGTGTAGTTTTTGGGAGCCCGTAGTATTTTGGAGTTGGATGTCTCCTAACTCCACATGTTTCTTTATTTGTTTATGATTATTGTCAGGATTGATCCTAGCAATGTGTTTAGAATTCACGTTAGCGTTGCTAAGTACACAGCCAATGTTGATTATGGATCTGTCGAAATGGATGACCAAGAGCATGATGTTTGGATTGATCTTACCAGTCACTGCTCTCTGTCTAAATTTGTGGATGAAATGGCTGGAAAGATCATTTGGGGTAGTGGGCAACAGCTAGTTGTTTGGGGTCTGGACAAGGAGAGTGGGACATAATAGAAGGTAACTACTGCAGTGCAGTTCATGGAGATGGTAGAAGCTAGATGGGATGAGAAGGAAATGGATGTCAGCTGTGAAGTACTTGACAAGGACAAGGTATCATCCAGACAGAACAGAGATGCAGCAGCAGGAAATGTGCCAAATGAGCATAGTGTTCATACCACATCCGGTGTAACAGCAGAGCAAGGAAATGTTGAATGTACAGATGATGCTTGTAGCAGTTCAGAGCATACAAAATCAGATGATGTTGTTATTGATTGGTCAGCTTTCACAATATTACCTGAGGAAAACTTAGATGGGGATGCTACTATTTTAGTGGATGACGAACAAATCTATGAAGCCATGGGCTTCAAAGCTGTAGATGAGGGGATAATAGGTGTTGATGGTCACCAGAGATTCCAGTGCTAGAGATTCCTCCTAAGGTGGAACAAGAAATGGAAGCAGCAGTTGATGACAATGAAGCAACTGAGCCCTTGTTTTTCTATGATAGAGACAATCCTGACATGTCTGTAGGCACATTGTATCCATCAATGCCTAAATTCAGATTGGCAGTTAAGCAACATGCTATAGTCAAAGAGTTTGAGTTGGGCATTGAGAAATCTGATCCTAAAAGATTTAGAGGATTTTGCAAGTCAAAAGGATGCAAGTGGATTATTAGAGCTAGGACTCAAAGAGATAACAGTGTCAGGGTATATATTACTAACTATTTTTTGTTCTAGAACATGTCACTATTTTTTATCTAGTTAACCTGTTGTTGTGTGGTTTGTATGAAACTTAGTTCATAAATATAGTCTAATGTTGGCTTGCTTGCTTGTTTGTTTGTAAATACAAATAAACTTTAATGTGCATACTTGTGCCTCAAGAAGGAGAGTTTTGAATAGGATGGCATCCCAGGCATGGATTGCAGAGAGAGCAGTGCCTCTGCTTAAAGACAAACCTCAGATGGGGGCAAAGGAGCTCAAAGAAGAACTTGAGAAGAAATACAAGATCAACATAAATTACCAGACTTGCTGGTATGGTAGGCAGAGGGCTGCAGATAAGCTTTTTGGTAAGTGGGACGATTCATTTGATTGGTTATTCAGATTCAAAGCAAAGATAGAGCTTAGGTCCCCAGGTAGTGTTGTTGAGATAGACACTATGAAAGTAGGCAAGAAGGTTCATTTTAGTAGATTTTTCTGTGCATTCAAGGGTAGTATAGATGGCTTCCTAGAGGGCTACAGGCCATACATTAGTATAGATTCCACTGCTCTAAATGGGTAGTGGAATGGACACATGCCTGCAGCCAATACTATAGATGGGCACAATTAGATGTTCCCAATAGCATTTGGTTTCTTTAATTCTGAGACCAAAGAGAACTAGATTTGGTTCATGAAGCAGTTAGGCAAGGCACTTGGTCCATTAGATAAACTAGCTGTGTGCACAGATGACTACAAGGGTCTAGAGGCTGTAATTAAACATGTATTCCCAAGGATAGAGCAGAGGGAATGCTTTAGGCATTTGATGGACAACATGAAGAAAATGTTTTCTCAAGGGCAGGGTAGTGGTTCATGGTTGGGTCAATACATGTGGCCAGCAGCTAGAGCTTACACAGAGGAGAAGTATGAGAGGCTCATGGCCAAGGTTGCTGTAGGTTCAGTAAACATCTTACCTTGGCTAAATGAGCATCACAAGTTACTCTGGACTAGAAGTAAGTTCTCAGCAGACATTAAGTGTGACTACATTAACAATAATCTTATTGAGTGCTGGAATACTTGGATCAAATATCTCAAAGACCTGCCACTGAACTCCCTTGCAGATGCAATTAGGATCAAGACAATGGTCTTGTTTGAGAAAAGAAGGAAGATCTCACTAGCTTTGACTGGTGCCATCCTTCCTGCTGTCATTTGCCAGCTAAATGCTACCAGCAATGGACTAGATCATCTCCAGGTGACTAAAGGGAACCCCCAAGAAGCTGAAGTGATTATGATGTACATGGGTGAGGAGATCAGAAGACATGTTGCCTACCTAGATCTGCAAGAGTGTACATGTAGGGGGTGGCAGGTTAGTGGCAAGCCCTATCCACATGCCCTTGCTGTGATCACCACTGAACGGTAGCCAGACATAGAAAGTATGTCAACGAGTACTACTCAGTGAAGAAGTTACAAGCAGCTTATGCAGGTGTGATACCCAGCATAACTGACAAGCAACAATTGCTTGCAGTTGACAAGGGCTTCAAAGTGTTTCCACCAGTGGCCAAGAAAAAGAAAGGACCTGGGAGATAAAGGAAGAATAGGATTCTTAGCTATTTGGAGAGGACAGAAAAAAGCAACAAGGCAAGTGATATGTAAGAGTTATGGTGAGCTTGGCCACAGAGCCACCAGCTGGAGGTGTCCACTAATAGGCACTAAAAAGGTATGTTTCTTTTGCAATTTTATCAGTTATTGTTACACTAATCTATCTAAGTTACTAACACATCATGTATAGGAAGATGACCAAGAAGACAACCACTAAGTCTGGAAGGAAGAAGCAGAAACCTAGTGAGGATGAACCAGTAAAGGAGGGAGAGGAAACATCAGCTCCCACCACTAAGGCAGCAACAACAAAGACTACAAGGAAGAAGAAGAAAAATATTTTCAAAGAAACAACTAAGGAGGGAGAGGTAGCAACAAAGGAACCTGCAAGGACACCAAGGACTAGAACAGCAGCAACAAGGGAGGCAGCAGCTAAGCAAGCACATAAAGGAGCTGCAAGCCAAGCTGTGCAAGGATCAGCAGTGCAGGTGGATCAAGCACCAAGCATCAAAAAGTTTGTTGCTTCCATTTACATCAACCAGCCACTAATATACTGTGAGATGCACAAGCAACTAACTATTTATTCACTTGCAGAAGGCTGGACTTGTATGAACTAGTGCCACTGAAGATAGTACCAACAGATGAAGCTGCAGTAGTGCAACCAGCAAAAAAATGACCCCAAGGAAGAAACAACTAGCTACTACGGTGAAGAAGGCAACACCAACAAAGACTGGCAACTAAGGCATAACCACTGTTTGAATGGTTGTTTTTTTGTATGTATTTTGGAGACAGGAACTCATATGACTAATTATGTCTGTCTGTCATGGACATGTTATGTATGGGATGGACCAGTTATGTATGGCTGTCATTGCCAATATGGACCTCTTATGTAGGGCTCTCATGTGTCAGTATGGACCTGTTATGCCATGCTCCTTGACGAAGAGGCCTCCGTCCTCTGAGCCATGGGGTGCACAGAGGACGAGGATCAGCCGTCGCCGTCGCGGGGGAAGAATGGATGCGGCTGCTCTAGTGGGGAAGAAGGAGGAGTGGACTGGGTTTGACTCGGGGCTGGACCGACTGGAGATAGAAGAAGAAGGTGAGGGCATCATGGTCATTTCGCGTGTCAAGTTAGGGCTCCCAGGCACGCTGGTGTGCTCATCTGGCGTGCCACTTCAACAAAAATGGCAAAAATGTAGAAGGGTTACTGTTTACGATGACAAATATGTAGGGACATGCACAAAGCTGCCAAACAAATGAGTGCCACCCGTAAGGATGGCAAAAAAGGGGGTTAAAAATCCCTGGGCGAATTGCACAATGTCGGAGGGCGGGGCCTTTTCCATGGCTGATGCCTCACTACGATGTCATTGTCTGTGGGGATTTTCCTAGGCCCGTGTCACCAATTCACCATGTCCTCATCAGAAAGTGAGAGGCTCTGAAAAATTACTCTCGGTGCCTCACCGAAAGTCACACATGACACATTGACACACACACGCACACCACGAGCCATCGACGCTCAATTGAGGCGGACAGTGCCGTGCAGCACGGACAGTGCACTAGCTTCTGTCTGCTGCTGCAGAGTTTGCCTCTGGCCCAGCCGTTGATTCGACCCTTCTAGAAGTCGCTGACCCTACTATTCCGTCAATAGATCTGTGGCGTGATAGACCGTGATGTTGGATGCCTGGTCTAATTCGAGAGAAATACTCCTAGTCACAAAGACAGATGGGTGGATTAGTTACTACCGAACCGGTACGTGGTTATATATAGTCTTACAAAAGTTTTTGGAAAGTATATGAAGCACCGTACGTAGTAAAATTCGTTCGTTGATACGATGACAGGTTCTATCACACCTGTACTTGTACCTCCCATGCGGCGGGGCTGAGCTTGGATTAGGAAGCGGTAACATATGCACCAGAGACCACCACACTATCCTTGAGCCTGCACGGGGGACAACGCTTCACATTGTTCAAGTGGGTTGGATCGGTTAGTCTTGGCCTTTCATTTTGGATGGACAACCTCATCCCGTATCTATGATGAATTTTTGTCTATAGGACGAATTCCATTCCATTTTGGCTCTCATCTAATCTAGGGTTTGTTTGTTTGGTGCCAAGTGCCATACTTTGGCACGTCTAATTTTTTTTGGCAAACTATGAGTATGATAGAAAATGCGATGAGCAAAATCAAACTCACACTTTGGCAAAAAATGAGTCAATGACAGGTGAGCCATGATTATAAAGAAATTAGTAAGTTGTGTTCATCGACCAAGCAGATCCCTAATTAATTGCAATGAAAAGAAAACCTTGGCGTCCTGGACTCCTGATGGTCTTTTCCCTTGGTCCAGCCACGCACAGAAATTACCGGCCGCTGAAAAACGTTCCCAGCGCAGCGTATCCCGAAACGCACGGTGCGGCCAGGACCACCCGACCTAACAGGCCAATCATCCAATAGCAACACGGCGTTTGTGCTGGTTGTCCTGGCCGTTTCCCCCGCTGCGGCCCACAACTGACGACCCGATCCTCTACTCCACCTCTGCCTGCCACTGTGCCACACTGATGCCCAGGCAGAGGACAGGACGCCCGGCCGCCAGCGCCTGCCAGCCCACAGCGCCACACAGAAACCGAGCGACCCGGCGCCCTGCCCATAGGCATACCCTCCCAGGCCCAGCCCGGCACAGCCCCGCGCGGTCTCCCTCTCCCCATAAACACCGGCCAGGCCCAGGAGGCCCGAACGCGACGGTCTCGAAACTACCACCGCGCCACGACGCCGAGGCACACACCACGCCCGCCCCACCCCACGCCCGCCGGTTATAAATACCCAAGCGTACGACTGGGGCCAGAGACAGAGAGAGACCCTCTCCTCCGCGGCTCCGCCCCCACGAAACGACCAAACTGCGCGAGCGCGACCGAGCACGGACAGCGCAGCGCGGCACCGAGCCGCTGCGAACGAGACCGCCCCGCGCCGCCCGGAGAAAAGGCAGACGCGGCGGCGGCCCAATCCGGAGGGCGCGACCGGTCCGGTCCGTTTTCTGTCCGTTCCTTCCTTCCTCCGTTCGTTCGTTGGCCTCCTTCTCCACCTGTTCCTCTTCTTGGGGCGGCGGCAAGAAGAGGAATAGAAGAATAGCAGGAGAGGAGAGGGGAGCCCCGAGCCACAGGGCAACGTCCAACGGCACGCCGCCGCCGCTCGGGCTGAGGTCGCTGCTGCCAAGACAAGACGATGGCGCGGTTCATCCTGAGCCTGATGGAGCTCGGGGTCAGCGCCACCGTGCACATGCTCTTCGGCCTCTACGTCTTCAGCACGGCCGTCGCCGCCGACATCTTGCAGGCGGCCGCGGCGTCGAGGTGCCTCCTGCTGCGCCGCCCAGGGGCGCCTCCCGCGGCCCCAGGCTCGGCCGAGGGCGCGGCGCTTGTCGACGTCGCCGCCGCGGGGGAGAGCGACGAGCGCAGGGGCGCCGCGCCCGTCATCCTCGACGCCTCGCCGCCGCCCATCGTCCTCGTCCACGGCATCTTCGGCTTCGGCAAAGGGGTACGAACGAAACCAATCGGAAACTCTGAAACTCTCTCTCTCTCTCTCTGTTGGTTCTCTTCCGGCCGGCCTTCCTGGCGGGGGGCGGCGAGTGTTTGGTGAAATGCCGCGGCGGCAGCGTCCTCACGTGTTTTCTTCCTCTTTGCTCTTTGCTTCCGCGCGCAGAGGCTCGGTGGCCTCTCCTACTTCGCCGGCGCCGAGAAGAAGGACGACCGCGTGCTCGTCCCGGATTTGGGGTCGCTCACCAGCATCCATGACAGGTGGGTGGTTCGGAAAAGAACTACTACTAGCAGAGATACTTCTTTGATCATTATCATCATAATAAAAAACCTGCCAAATATTCCCGTTTGGTTGTTGCCCGCTGCTTTACCTTTTTCAACCACCTTTATTTGTAGATTATGTTGCTTATTATGATTTGGTATCTTCTCCGTGACTGTGAACAAGAATGATTATGTCCTCCTGAACATAGATCGCTGGAAATTTAATTGTTCTTGGCGTTGCAGGGCGCGCGAGCTGTTCTACTACCTCAAGGGCGGGCAGGTGGACTACGGCGAGGAGCACAGCAAGGCTTGCGGCCACAACAGGTTTGGGAGAATATATCACACAGGTAGAGATTCCGAAGAACACAATACATGGCCATGGCCTTTCAGAAATTTCATTTTCCATTAGTTCTTACATGGCTGATGGCTGTTCTAATTTTGGTGCAGGGCACTATCCTGTGTGGGACGACCACAACCCGGTGCATTTTGTCGGGCACTCTGCCGGCGCGCAGGTTGTGAGGGTGCTGCATCAGATGCTTGCCGACAAGGTACACAAACAGGAGATTTTCAGTTTTACTCACAAGTGGTAGCTGTTTATTGCTGCTGGTGGAATTAGTCATGCCTATCATGTGCTTTCAGAGGGATGGTTCTTGTGACTTGGAGTACATGATTAGAGCACCCAATTTAGGATCACTTTACGCCAGTTTTTGTTAACTTGGGCCTCTGTTAACGCGCTTTTGTAGGGATGGTCCAATAATCTATTGTTAGTATGGCCAAAATCCGTTCTTAGTTTATCCTTTCCCCTACTTTATGTGATTTTGAAGTGCGCTTTTGACACTGAATTGAGCTTTGGTGTTTGATTGCATGACCCTCTATGGGCTTTACGCATGTGGCATGCTGGTCTTGCTTGTTGCATGTTGAGCCGGCAGCTTGCTGGCATGCTGTAGTGTTACGAAACATGTGAACTTTAGCACTTTGTGGATATACTATATATAATTCTAACACATACCGTGATACTGATCTCAGGCTTTCCCTGGACATGATACTTCTGAAGATTGGGTTCTGAGCCTGACTTCCTTGTCTGGTGCACTTAATGGAACCACAAGAACTTACTACGATGGCATGCTGTAAGTGCTGCTGAAATAAATACAGATAAGATAAATGGACTCTTCTATCTTGGTGCCAGCCTCCTTATTGTTTTATACTTTTCTCCTATTTTCAGGGTTGAAGATTGTAGGTCCATGAAATCTATCTGTCTTCTTCAGCTCTGCCGGCTCGGAGTTATTGTCTATGATTGGCTAGATATTCCTTGGCTGAAGAATTACTACAATTTTGGTTTTGACCACTATGAGATGTCACGGAGGAAAGTAGGCTTTTCAGGTCTAATTAATCTGCTTTTGGGGCACACGGGCCCATTTGCCAGCGGAGATTGGATTCTACCTGACCTCACAATCCAAGGATCCATGAAACTAAACTCTACACTTAGGACCTTTCCCAATACATTCTACTCCAGTTATGCTACAAAGAAAACAAGGAAATTATTTGGAATTACAGTGCCTTCAAGTGTTCTTGGAGTGCACCCCATTCTCTTTCTGAGAGTCCTCCAGATGTGTATGTGGCGGCACCCTCAAAATGCACCTCTGCCTTACAAAGGATACAGGTGAATCCTCTGCTCTGAGGCAAAATACATCTCTTGAACAGAACCTTCACTTGTAATTGTTTGGCATGCCTTTAATCTTGTTGCCCACATTGTGCAGGGATGAAGATTGGGAAGACAATGATGGGGCTTTGAACACGATCTCTATGACACACCCCCGCATTCCCATCGAGCATCCACACCGTTTTGTAGTGGACGATTCTGACTGCCATCCTTTGCAACCTGGGATATGGTTGGTGCTATAATTCAGACTTTTCTGTCAAACTTTTAAGTTGCTTGTTTCTTAGTTATTTCATGAGAAGTACACCTGTTGTGTCATGAATTTGCTCTCATGATAATACTTAGCAAGTTCAACACTGAATCCAACTGGTCAACTGTTAGGCTTTCAAGTGACTTCATTTATTTACTATCGCTCTTCACTAACGGAAACATAATTGCTCCATTGATTTCTGCAGGTATTACAAGATTATTGAAGCTGACCACATTCTATTCATTGTGAATCGGGAAAGAGCTGGAGTGCAGTTCGATTTGCTGTACGATGGCATTTTTCAGCGCTGCAGAAAGCATGCCTTTAGGAAGAGCCCACCTACTGTACCAAACGAAACAAGTCAATAGCAGAACTAAGCCAAAGTATTTGTAGGTAGTACATAGGAAGAAGAGAAACAAGGTGCCACAGCATTTTCATTAACTGTAAATTATATTGTTGATTGAACGGGAATAGCATATTTGCTTCTCCAATTCTTGGAACGGGGTTCATGGAGACTGGGAACTTGCATTCTTCCTTGTCAGATACTCCGACTGCCAAGTTAATGCTTCGCCATACAGTCTAATGCAAGGAGATTTGCCTTGTGTTGATTTACCATGAATGGACAGGAGACGATGGATCCATTGCAGTTGCCTATGACCTGACTGTAGCTATGATAAGTTCACATCCGTCCAAAAAGTGATATGTAGACATAGATGGTTCTACGGATGGTGTAACATTGTAGAATTGTAGTAGTTGCAGGGTTTGGTGAAGAAAAGTGGTTCATGAATTATGATTTCCATTCGGTGGCAATTATAAGAATTGGATATCTTTGTTTGCCAGGTGTCTCCTGGCGGCCAGCTGGAAATGCAGGTATAAGTATCATCTATGGTTGTTACCAGTAGCACCAAACACATCTTTTTCCCTTCTCGTGTGATACATCATACATTGTGTTTTCTTCTTTGCCTTTCGTTTATTGCAAGGCCTTCAATGATAGAGATGTCTCGTCAGCTCTCAATCATGTTAGGCAACTGGATGCTTACAGTTGCTGTGTTGTCTGTCGTGACCGCATGAACACTGACTACTTGATGTCGCTCGATCGCTCCCTGTCCTTGGATTTTCAATTACTCCAACCATTCTAAATTATTGTTCACTTTGTCTTTAACTTTTATCAAGGTTTTAGAAAAAAAAATGTTATTAACATTGAAAAGAAACTAATTTGATGTTGAAATAAATTTGACTTGGGAGAAAATCAAAGTGGAACGGATGGAGTACTAGTACTTAGTTGTGGGCTAAATCACTAGAAGTGGGAGGTGAACGGGGCTTTGCAGGGAGGTCGCGGCATTTGGAGAGTGAGAAGCCTGGTTAACGTGTGGCAATAGAGGGTGGAGCGCCTGGAGAGAGAGATGTCGAGGCCTCGGTCAGTCGGTCCTGTATCCGTGCTTTGGCCAACGGAACGTGGGAAGAAGGCAAGAAGCACTTAAGGCCAACCGAGACTTGTAGAGAGACAGGCTTCAAGATGCTAGCTGAGGCCACGGACAGAACACTGGATGCCGTCCACGCTGCAGATCGGACGGCAGTAGGCAGACGATGATGTGGCCGTGCGAGACTATGTGCCGAATCTGGTATAAAAAAAACAAAGACTACTATGGTAGATTTCTTTGAAGAAAGGGTTTGTGTGGCGAATAACAGTCGTCCATGGATTTTCAGTATGTTGAGGAATGAGGACCCATGGGGGCATGGGGCCATTGTACATTGTTGGAATCACGGTTCCACAGTATTGCCCTTGCACCTGTGTCTATCACGATCGCAACTTAATGCTGGAAACCTAGACAACAGGAATGACATGCTATAATTTTATTGCCCGTGCGACAAGGAGAAAGGGGAAGCACGTAATCTGGCAGTACTTGAGGCATTTCACGAAGAACCGATTTTCATTTTCCAGGCTCATGTGTCGGTTACAAAATCGAGAGGTGGCTCGTCAGAAGAAAAGAGCTGAGATAGATCCAGCTGGTGAGAGCTAGGGATGCAAGCGGGCTTTGGGTTGCCAGGATTTGCATCTAGTGAGAGCAGTCGATACGCATCCCTGTTCTTTGAGACCAAATCTTTGGATATACGTTTCAAACGAGATACATAACATTCTCCGAGGCGTATGCCAATAAAACCAACTGCAGTGAGAAATGAGAATAGCACAATTGTATGCCAATAGTTCGGACCCACTCTTTGCAGCAATGCAGCTATGTTCCATTAACTGATGCACTATTTTAGCAGTTTACACACCCAAACATTAGCAGGTCAGAACTTCCGGCGCCTGTACTTACAGTCTGAAAAACAAACGATGCCAGTTATGCACAGGTGGAAAAGCACCTGTGTGTTGGTTCCCTTCCAAAAGAATCAGATGCACAAGCTATGCCTCAACTTAACAACGCGCATATGATACAGAGGAGAGCGGCACGGGAAATTCGAATATGGGCCCCGTTCGCTTCACTGAAAAACAAGCCGAGACACTGTTCCGGCTGATTTGTCGTGCGAGAAAAATACTGTTCCGACTGATTTGTCGTGAGAGAAAAATACTATTCCAGCTGAAAAGACAAGCTGAAAAGTATCTGATCTAACATCAACTACGATGCGGAGTCACTCGACAAGTACCTCTTCACTGGAGCTGCAAGCACCCCTACCCCATGCGGATGGAAAAGAACAAGGCAAGCTGTGAAACACAAAACAGCCGCAACTACCACAGTCATGACAAGTCGCATTCTCGTGGCACCACCAGGATAAGTAACAATAAGTGAGGGCTTAAGCCACCTAGCAGTCATATCAGGCTGGCAGCATTGCCGGTGTGAGACATCTCTAGTCACAAGTGGCATAGTTTCTTCCTCATCAGCTGAGTTCAACTTGTTATCAGCACCAATATCAGTGTTCTACAAAGAGTTCCAAACATAAATTAGTTAACATGGATACCACAAAAATGAAGAAGCTCAAAACAATACTGGGATAATATAGCATGAAATCAATACTTCCATGAAAGGAAAGTAGTCTCTGCCATCAGAATCTGGGGGCTGTTTGGTTCCTTTGGGTGGGGGCAAGGAAAGGTGGTGCTTTTTGGTTCCCAACTCTATCTTCTTCCCAACAGAATCCAACTGCAGTGGTTCTAGCACTTGGGCGCCTAGCTATGGATCATAAATTGTCCGATTAATTGAACTCAGGTGATAAAACAGATATTGAGCCCAGGGGCAGTGCTGCGAAGGCTGCAGCACCAGGCTTGCCGGTAGAACCCTTAAGAGAAATATAAGCCTATAAAATCATCCCTAGGAGAAAATAAGACTAAAAATCAAAATTCAATCTATTTTCAATCAATCCAGCACCCCTTGTCTAGTCCACCCCCTGTACAACTTATATGGCTCCACCACTGATCGAGGTTACATACCCAACAAACAAATGCATCTGCATACCCTACCGCATTAATTTTGTTCATGGTAGAGTGTATTTCGAGCATAAACAACTAAAGCTTTTGAATAAAAGATAAAACTCGATACATTTTTCTTTTTCTCAAGCTGCGCCTTTGATGTATTTTCATATGGTGACAGATGGCGAAAGGGCACAGAGGTAGCTTCATATCATGAGCAGGAAATATGACATGATTATATTTCTCACGGGCAGTCACCATTTCCCAGTTCGTCACTCCAATTTCTCTTAATAGCATGAATAAATTAATTAATAGCTGTTTGATAGATGCTTTGGCTGACTTGGAATGTCAATACCGAGCTGGGGGGCAGCTGGTAAAATCTTAGGCCAAAAAACTGGGAACGAACCTTGAGTTATGACAGTAGGTTGGCATACGGAAATGTTTCATTGAAAGTTTCTAGTTACTTATTCATTCATAAAAGTCAAAAGAACGATGCACCAAAGGTGAAGCATCAGCCTATTTTACATTTTTAATTATCACAAAAAAAATCTTTGCAACATAGTAGCACTTACTTCACTAGCAAGTGGCAACGAAGCGCCTAAGCTTGGCTGATTTGGAGAATTAACACTAATGCCTCCTGTTTCAATCTGTGTTTTCTCATCATGGTTAGCTCTACGATCAACAATGTTCCGAGCATGGCTTACATATCCAAGAAATGCTGTTACATGATCTTCCAATCTCCCGCTTTCCAAGTTTGAAAGAACCTCTGAACCCATGATGCTGTCCATTGACTTCACAATTATTTCCAGAACATTGATAAAATCATTTTGTATCAAGAACTTCAAGATGCATATCCATCTCTGGATATTTGTTGAACTCAGCACATTTTTAAATTCGTCAGGAGTAGGCTTCCTGATAAGCCATCCAATGTCTATCAGGAATCCAGACATCACAGAACTATGAAGTTTCCGACGCTCATGAGGATCAGAAGAAGCACCAAGTAACTCACCAAGTACATTATTTTTACTGTAAGAACCACAAAGAGCATCCTGTATCCTCTCTAGTTCAGAACACAACTGTTTGCTACCAAAAAGGATAGGAACAAAATTTGATAACCCAAATATGTTTTCGACCTGCAAAAGAGAATCCATATAGTCTAAACATTAAAAGTTCAGTAACCATATACAGCAAACATAATTTGTTAAATTGACAGTGGACCATTGTCATGTAACCAGATAAATAATTGCTGAAACATTGTTAGTTGAAACTATGGAACAACAACAAAGTATTAGCTTGTTGCTTCTGGCACTAGACAGTTAGCGACAGAATGAATCAGTCTTGTATCCCTATCCTGATGTTCAAATGTTTGGATAAGGATGATGCAAGACACAAACAAATTTCCCAGTAAAATAACCTAACAAGTAAACTTTGATGTGAGGTCCTCTTTGAATTATGTATTCGGAAGTGTTGTTCTACTATGAAATTTTAGTTACACAGACCTCCACTAGAGTACCTATGAACCTACTGGATAAGCTGAAGTAATCACCCCATTATATTAGATTATAAAGAGAATCCATCATCTTTACTGAAATTCTTTCAGAAAATCCAAACTACACATCACTGACAGCTAATCTGATATGGATACATTAAACAACATTCAAGGGTTGGGGGTTGTGGTGGTGGTGGTGGGGGGGGGGGGGGGGGGGGGGGGGGGGGGGGGGGTTATATTAAGTATTAAAAGGTGTTCAGTTATACTTCTTATTGTTTTATCATCTCGTATTCCTCCTTCCATCACAAGGCTCTTGGCTACATTAAAACCAATTAAAGTTAAAGTTATATGCAGACATATATAGAACACTGTAAAAGCTAAGAAGTCCTTTTAAAGCATATTCAAAATGCATTCTGCTCATGCTATGAAGTAGGCCTGCTGATGGGGTTAAACCCGCTCCAACCCATTGTTCTAACATCTGCTGCAAACCCATCCCCACCCAAAATTCTAATTAGTGAACCCACCCCACCCTTTGCCTTCTGTCAGCCCGCTCCACGCTTCATCTCCTCACGAATCTTATCAGAGCTGTTGTTCGGTTCCTTCTTCTCACCCATACGGCCAACACATCTGCGATGATGCAGAACTCGCTGCCACCACCGTGATCGTCCAAGCCGTCCATGCCAAGACACATACCATCCCACCACAAGAAGCGCTAGGCAGCGGCGATGACGAGGTGGATCCCATCGATCCCTCTCTATTTTTTGGGTACATCTGGTGGAGAGAATGGAGAGACTGCAGCCTCGGAGTCCACCAACAAGCCACTTAACATATCAATCTCACCTCTTTCTCTGTTTTTTGGTATGACAAAAATCTTGTTGGCAAAATTTTGGAGATGAAATTAATAGCAGATTTTGTTATGAGTATAGATGGAGATGCCCTCCCTATACCTGACACCTCTGTTTTTCTCATTCTGTGCGCTGCCGCCACCCCTGCCGTTGTGTGAGCTCGCCGATGTGTTCCACAACCACTGGTGTGTTGATGAATCACTCATCTACTTTCCCACCCGAGAAGCGCTTCAGCTGGGTCAGCGCCTCAACCCGGCAGTGCATCCACGACCTGCTAGGGTTGGGAGCTAACAACGACCCGCGTGTGCAGCGATGCACGTCTACACCCATTCCAACCAGCATATGCAGTAGACCTAACCCGCCCCAACCCACAAGTTCATAAAACACGTTTCCACCGATCCAAACTAACCCCATATTCGAACCCAATCCATAAAACCCACTTTGATCCGCCCTGTTAGCAGCTCTACTATGAAGTTGTGTAAGCTTAATTTAAGGCTTTTTCTTTGTGAATAGCTTAATTTTAAGATTAATCAGGTTAACCAGAACGCTTCTATTGTAAAAGATAAATCTACCTGCCACATGTTAGTATTGTATAGAAAATTGGCAAAGAAAAATCTTGAACTCATTGTCATGTTTCAGTGCACACTTTGTATTTTATCTTTAACTTGGATCACAGATTGAAACTAGATTCTATACAAGTTAATAAAACTAGATTAAAACTTAAAAGCATCGGATGGAGAAAAACATTTAATAAAATAGGATGCTCCAGACTATAGTTAAATGATGAAATTGGTCAAAACTGCCAATGAAAACAATACTTACTTCCACAAATGCGGGTCCATGAATATCTGGTCTTGATTGAGTGATCTTAATTCGGAAAATTTCATGTTCAGAATCAGGAATAAGATCACCATTCTCGACACTGGTCAAAGGTATCATGAGATGTTAAACGGTAGCAATCATGCTTCAAATAGTCCCCATCAAAAGACAGAAGTGACCTACCATAAGAACAAAATTCAATAAATTCTACATTCTTCATAGCCACAATTCAAGCAGACAGCTGCCAGCTAAGAAATAGATTCTATACAGGAAAAAAAATATCACAGATTGATTCACTTTATACAGACTAGCAAACATATCCATGTGTATCAATTTTGCACAAGTTTCATAGTTGGTTATAAAAACAAATTCAACAATAAGGATGTATGGTGAATAAAGTATAGCTACACTTGTTTTATTAAAAGAAATCAAATCCTTTTTGCTACATGCAGATTGAGCATAACCACATCCAATATAACACATTATACATAGGTATTATGTATATGTAAAACCAGACTATAACATAAAGAGTGCCTTTGTTGCGTAGAAGCCAAATATAAGCATCGTTTCAACTTCATGGATTATCCATATGATTCGGACAAGGAGAAGACTGGCTACTGCTGGTGATTTTGGATTCAAAAGGGTGGCATTATGCTTCTTACATCTCACAGGAATAAATGCTGTGCTAAATCTCGAACATTCATTTGCTACAAAATTTGGAATGAAAATCATGAAAAGAACAAACATTAAACTTTTGGTAATTACTTGTTCTATTCCATGCAGAAAGCACCAATTTCTAGACATTTTGTGCATGAAATATGACCAGATAAAATAAATTGAGCATTGCTGTTATTTAGCACTCAAATTCATTTCAGTGTTTCTTCAGATTGATCAGAATAGACTGGAATCCGAGAGCGTTATTGTAAAATTTGATCAACTACACATGGTTATTGAAACAATATTTTTGTTTTTCCAACACACTAAACAGCACAAGTTTGCCTTTGGCGCATTCATAGGTATTTCGGTTGGGAAATGAAATTAATACAAGTAAATTTATTCCAATAAAAAATAGCAATAAAATAAAAACACATAAGTCAACACCAAGATATGTCACAACAGATATTGTCAGATATGCTAGTAAAGTTCAGCATAAAACAAGGTTGTCCAACACCCAAGCTATTTTGTAGGGGTTCAAGTGTTCAACAGATACAATGGCTTACTGTTTCAAAAGGATTACAACAGAGCTTGTACCTGAAGTTCGGTTGGTCAAGAGAACTTCCATAAAGGATAAGATCGACAGGTTTCCCTGCTTCAAACCATGTTGGATGAACATAATCAATCCTTGGGGCTTGTACATCTAATCTGGTACTCATCAATGTTGCTCCATCTTATGTGCAACCGATAAAAAAAACAGATTATTAGTCAGGTATTTATTTCATGGTAATAATGGAAGTGCAATAAGCTACTGAATTTAACTATACAAGTTCCCTCATCAATTCCAGTTAAACATGAGATGAATTGATATTATGACAACCTTATGAATATGAACATAGTATGATATTCACTATGCCAAAAATGCAAAAAGAAGACACTTAATTCGGTGTATCTAACTGATGCTTGCTGTTCTATGTAGGGATGAGCTAGCAACCTCTGTCAGTTCTTAAATTAGATGGCTGCAGTAGGCTTTGGTTTTATCATATTAGCTCTTCAAGCCTTTCAACGCTTTGGATGTCAGGTGTTTCTTCTCTTACCAAAGCGTTTATGTTGAGATATTACTGCAATTTATTTGCTATGCAATTCTCTAATCTGTTATGAGCACCAGATCTATTTGGAATCGAGTTATTATGAATAATGATTAGTCTTATGAGAACAATAATGTGCCTGTAAGTATAGGTCGCAAGGAGTCTTGCATCCAACAGTTGAAGAAAAAATAGATTGTAGTCATGAGATAAATAATAATTTGTGTTGGAGGGCAAAGGTCTCTGAGCAGGTACTACCGTAATAGCAGAGATAAGATGCAAAAAAATGTTTTTCCATATGCACAAAGCACAATTAAAAACTTCTAAGATAGCATATATTTACAATAATATACTATGCATGTCACTACAGGACGCATGGAGCTTTGCATCCAAATATAGGAAAGTAAATCGGCTATCTAGTAATGTGAAATAAATGACCATTCTTATGTGCTGAGGAAAGGTTTTTCGGCAAGGTGTTTGCACATAATAGCAAAGAACATTAATTTTCATTGGTATAACTGAAATCCGAACTTCTTCTAATAGCCCTGAGCCTGTGATTGATCCAAGGCAATGAATATTCACGGTAATTCAGGTACCATGTAGAATCGATATAGTTACAAGCACAAATTATTATGTCATACCATAGTAACAAGTTGCTGCATACACACCTTTTAGTACTTGAAATAACATGTTATTGACATGAATGAAGAAGGCCCCTTTACCCAACAGAAGACTGTTTGGGGAATTTACCAAGTTTCTAAGAAGATCTGCTGCATCATCTGATAACTGTAAAAAATTATGCAATTTATTAGCAACACATGGTTTTTGTTACGATGCAATCATAAATTGTTAACAATACAAGTGCAAAAAAATAAGAAGAAAAGAAAAACTGCAAGTGAGAGTTCATCTACACAATTAGCACATCAATGGGAAAGTCTGGGAAATCCTTGTGCGTGGTTTGAAGACTATGATAGGTGTTTCGTTTTTAAAGGGAAAAAAAGGGACACAAAGAAAACAAATTTCTGTTTAGAACTTCAGCTTGGTGCCTCCCCCGCTACTTCAACAATAGTTTCTTCATTAAACCCTGCCCTTTTTCGGGACACCAACAACTCCAATGCACCCATTGAGAAACCTAACTAGCGATTTGCCCATGTATTTTTCCACTTTGCATGGTGGCCGCTATTTTGGTTGAGCAATTGAAGCCACTGTCTTCCCCTACTGTCAAATGCTGTTAGTTTAAGAAAATTAAAACAGATGGGAAAACATACCAGGATTTTTCAATAAATGGTTTGGATATAAAGCTAAAAGTGAATAGAGCTTGAAGTAATTTTTCATTAGTACAACTGACTGAGTTCTTTGTTGTACAATTAACTACCTATTAAAGTCACTTCCGTTTACACAGTTCTCTATCTATTGCTTCAACCTCCAAATAAATAAGCAATAGAATGTGTACCAGGATTTTGGAATTGCCAAGTTTGAATTTTAACCAACGTGCTGTAGGTTAAAGTTTTTGGTGTATTACTTCTCACGAGCTTGGGATCATCAATATCTTGTGACGCTTAGGATCATCAATATCTTGTGACAAAAACAATACAAGTTTACTTTTGGATTTTTTTAATAGTTTGATACTCACTGTTACCTCTACCATAGCACAGCATGATTGGCTTAAGCTACAGGGGTGTTTAGATTCCTCCTTGAGCTTGCCTAGCAAAGCAAGGAGAAGCTAGCCTATCTCTGGAAAGCAAGGAAAGTAAGCTCGAGGGTCTGGCAGCAAACTTTATCAATGCAGAACAACTTATTCAGCTCTCTGGAGCTTGCAAAGGTTTTCTTTGTTTAAGCAAGAGATGCCTAGCACTACCAGTGAAAGTTGTTGCTGTTACAAATACCAAGAAATGCTTTTTGAAAAGACTCCAACCTACAGGTTCCAGATAAACATTAACAATGGACGAACGATAGATCCCAGGAACATATACTTCAAACAAACCAATCAACAGTGAACATATGACAACTGATAAATGATGACTGGCGAACTTCAGTGAGAATAATAATATATATCCATATGCAGGCAAAGTAATAAAATTAGAATACTTTCATTCTGATTTCTGCATGGTATGCTGGTAAAATCACAAAAGTAAATAGTACGCTGGAATTTTTTGCACCAAATATATACTCCCTCCGCTCACAAAAGGATGCAACTATGGGATTTGTCCCAATCAAATTAGCTTAACTTTGACCAAGTTTATAGTAAATAGTATTAAAACTTATGTCTCCAACTAGGTTTACTATGAGAATAGATTTCATAATTAATTTGATGATACTTATTTTGTATTACAAATGTTAGTACTTTTTTTATATAACTATAGTCAAACTTCAAATCGTTTGATTCCTCAAAAAATGAGAATTACATCCTTTTGTGATCAGAGGTAGTACTTCACTTTTCAAGTTGTTAATTAAAACATGTTACTAGTCAGAAGTGGCAGGTGATGATAGTACGCATGTAGTAGGAACATCTGTAATCTATCTGGAATGGGGCCACTATGACAGATTTATAGCAAGCCATTCATAACTGATACTCCCTCTGTTCCAAATTATAAGTTGTTTTGGCTTTTCTCGGTACATAGCTTTTGCTATGTATCTAGACATAGTGTAGTATCTAGGTGCATAACAAAAACTATGTATCTAGAAAAGCCAAAACGACTTATAGTTTGGAACAGAGGGAGTACATGGTAAAAGAAAATAATACAAAACTATTCAGCATCTGTTCATTTGACTTGAAAAGATAACTGTGTTGTGTAATAAAAAAAATATGGCATACCTTGTTCCACATATGCTGCGGCATTGCAATAAATACAGTTAAAATAGTACAACCCGGACGAATGTAGCCCTCCAATTCAACAGGCATGCTAGCCAACCACTCGAAGATCTACACATTCACATATAGCATCCCTTCAAAACAATATAGTTCTATGTTAAATGAACTTATAGCAAGACTATACCTGGTGTCGTAGGCGTCGAGGAAATTCTGCAGGATTCCAGTCATACAACTTGAACGAAATGCGCCCTGTTGGACACTAGAATGGATGGCATAACATTACTACAACCATTAGAGTGGAAGGAACGAAAAGCTCCATCAAACTAAACAGATTGCAACTGCAGAATCATAAATATTAATATAAATAAACAACTTCATGAGAACAAAGAAAAGGGCCTACCGAGGATGAATAGGCACTCTTGGTGTCATGCATTGGGGAATTGGCAAGTTTTACACTTTCCTGCTTTGCACCAATGCAGGCTTCAACAGAAGCTGCAAAAGTCACTACACTTTTACTTTGGTCATTTTGCAAACTTTTACTTTGGTCATTTTGCAAACCAGGTTGTGTACAGGTTGGTGAACTAAGCACATCTTCTGATCCCACAGGTGTTTCTCGGTCCAACACCTTGTTGCTAAGAACAGTCTCAAGCATCTCACTGGTTGTGCCTTCCATGTTCTCTGCACAAAATTAATAAGTCAACAAAGACATCGTACACTGGACAACACAAACTGCAGAATGATCAGATTAAACTACAGTATAATAGGCTGTTTACTCGGATAAGACCATAGATGAACCCACACTATCAGTATAGTATCCTAACCAAATCATAAGTATTGACTATTGAGTTGGACTGGACTAAGGAAACCCATGTTAACCAAATACTCATACCCTAGCTAATAAAATATTATATAAACAGTGAAGCCATTTTCACGGGAAGTAAAATACGCTAACCATATCTTTGCAAGGTATTAACATCGAAAGATTACTTTCCTTTTCTCCACTTTTTTTTGAAGCTTCTCCACTTATTTTGAATAGTAAGATGTTGCTGTTATACTTAAATACAGAATATTCTGTTGTGGGTTTGTGGCTAACCTATACTTAGAAATGGGAAATGTATTTGTGATATTTGTGACCTATTGATAGGTAAACAGCCATGAATTGTTCTTTTTTCAGTGTGCATGTATAATCAGATAAACAATATGATAGGCAGCTATCCTGCTGTTTTTTTTTTTTAAGAAAAACCTAATAGCTGCAATATTCCTAAGGCGGCAAGTCGAGATGTGGAGACTAGGCACTTAGGTAAGGTGGTAAGGTTGGGCCAGGCGATGCCGTAAACTATATTCTTGAACCCTATATAGTATAGTAAAAGATTAAAAAAATGGAAACAGACTGGGCCATCCCAAAATATCCAGCTCATCACCCTTGCTAGACCAATGAAGCCCAGCAAAAGCCTGACCCAAATACAACCCTCAACAGCCAAGAGCCAACACATGTATGTTCCTCCAAGGCAACCCCTAGTCGCACTGGCTCATCTAGCAGTGCCACTTAGATCTCCCCAACCACATCAAGGAGCACTTCTTCCTCTATCCCCCTTGCTGCCACCACCACTGAAGGAAGCCTATCTCTGCATATGATCCCCTACCAAAGCCACCACTGCTGCCAGCTACTCCAGATCGGCTGCCGCCGCCAACTCTATCTGAAACAATTGCCACTGCAGTTGACTGGAGGGCTGCACCAACCATCGCCACCAGAGCCAGCAGAGATGCTAGAGGCTTCTGCTACCAGGCACTGCTGATTCCCTCCGGCATTCCCTCCGGCACCTCTTTGTATGTGAAACTCTCTTCAACTTCCCTCTCTCACTGATTTCAGTAAGGCGACAGTGGCACCTTGCTGCCTAGGTGACACCTTAAAAAACCATGAATAGCTGAACCAATGATAAAAGTCACGCTAAGCACTAAATAGGTAAAAATAACTCTTTTTCCTTAGCAAATTTGAAGAAATTGAATGGTATCACCTTCTCTAAGTTCACCATCGCCACTAACATCTCCTAACAGATCCAATTGTTCATCTATTTCTTTATCTAATGTTCCTTTGGAATCAGGTTTTCTTCGTCTTCTTTTGTTGTGACGCTCCAACTTTCTTCTACAACTTCTTTTATCTTCATCAAAATCTAGTAATACATGGAACCTGAAATGAAAATACATTTTCAAAAGGAAGCTAAGACACAAGATTATTACAACACACCATAATTCAAATTATAGCCATGACAAATTTATCAAATTGCTGTTAAAGTACCACTATGTAAACTGATCCAAATAACATCAAATGCTCAAAACAAGTCCTGCAGATATTCATTGGGAGTTGTGGCACTGGACGCCATCACAGTGACCCATACACTAGAGAAGCAACATTGTCAGGAGGAATTAGTTTAGTTAAGGAGACCTTCTATTATGGTTTAGTCTGTTTCAGAAAAGTTAGGATATCAATAGTTTATACTCTAGAGTCTGGAATCCAATATGTTAGAATCGGTTAGTATGTTGAGGGGATCCTCTCTAAAAGTAGAGGGGTACCAATCTCAGGGAGAAATAAACCAGCACCTGTATATAGATTGCTCTCTCCCCAGCATGTCTATTGCGCCTTCCCAGAATACACTTATCTAAACAGTTACCTGATTTGTGGTTTGCAGCATGTCATTTCATGGAAGTGATGTTCCCATGGGGTGTACCTTTTAGGTATGTAAATTAGTTATGGCCTTTTGGGTTTCATCTCCCCCTGTACGCCTATTTTGCATCCCATACCAAAGAGCTACCTCATTTGCTGTTTGGAGCATGCCACATCATGAAAGTAAGGCCATCAAGAAGGTATACCAATTTAGTTCGTGAATCAGGTACAGGGCCTGCAAACCTAGTAATTAACTAATTATGGTTCCCAATATGGTAATGCCCTACTCACACATGTACAATAAAAGTTCATAAACAACTTCAAGGAAACTTTTTGCCTCTTTTGTGTTTTGGCCCTATTAAAATTTACCCTAAGGGAGTATACATGCCACCAACCATAATTATGACTAATGTACAGTTCGTCAGCCATGCTCCTTCTCTCTTGATTTCCTTTTGTTCTTTGTTCAATTTGGGTTCATTAACCCCCGCCAAACAGGAGTGTATAAGAGCAACTGGGTGTACAGAGAATCAAATCTTGCAGTCAATACGAGTGTGTCATAAACTAATAACTCCAATCTTCTTTAGTGCTCTTTCCTGTTGTTACTGTAACCACACACTCTATCTAGTATCGTCTTCCTTAACTAGTACCCAATCGTGTTCTAATTCCAACACACGGCATAAGGATAAACACACATAACACTGCAAAGTAGTCAATCCAATGGCATTTCTGCATTACTATGTTCGTTAAGTGACCCAACATCCTTGTTGCAACACCATACACCAATGGCATTTCTGCATTACTATATGTTCGTTAAGTGAGCCAACATCCTTGTGCCAACACCGTACACCAAAAGAATAAGCACCAAAGTGCACCATCGCTTTTCAAAATTAACAAGAATGAACGATGAGTTTAATCAGTGAATACTGCACAATATTTTGGTTACATCTTCATCAGCCAAGTGGACATGTATCAGTAACTAATTCGTTCTGCTTGGAAACAGGATTTAGTAGATTTGCGAACTATATGGGTGCTGAGAAATGTATATTCTGCTACGATCTATTGTCAAGAAAAAGCTAACACTAAGACTAACCTTAAGTAAAGATGAGTTCTGAAAATACACCACAATAGGGTATGCCCCTAAGGAAAGACTAAGAAGGAAAAAAAAAATTAACATTGTACCATAATGTCTTGATGCAATCTAATCAACAGGAGCATTAAAAATCCATGAAATTCTAATAAAAAGAAAGCCTCTGAAAAAACACAAAGTTTGTACTTATCTTTGGATTAAAATCCAAACATCACATATGAATTCTGGGTCACTTTTGGATAAAAACGAAAGGCAATCAAACAATCACAAACGAACTTTAAACTGATACGAATGTGCTAAGCATGCTTGTGTATCCTACTGATACGAATTTGTTTCATGCCGATTAATAAAAACAGCTAGGAGTGGAGAAACTAGGGCTTACTTGCCGCACTGCTGGCAGTAGCGCTTCTGGACGCCATCGAGCATGACAGCAGCAGCGTGCGCGCAGCGCAGACACACACGGTGCCGGCGATGGTATCCTTTCAGCTCCCGTATGTCCGCCTCACATCCAGGCACTTGGCACTTCATCTCCGCCACCGCCGCGCGGACGGTTCCTCCTCCTGCAGCTCCGGCGGCAGCACCCGCAGCTCCCGCTTTGCCACGGCGAGCAGCAGCAGTCTTAGTCTTCTTCCGCGCGCCAGCCAGGAACTCCGTGGCCACGTCCTCCACCTCGGCAGCGGCGACCATCTCGTCCACCTCGGGGCACGCGCACGGGACCCTCCCCGCGAGGTAGTTCGGGCACACGAGCCGCGGGTCCCGCTTCCTGACGCGGCGCCCGATCCCCTGAACCCGAAGAGGGGGCGGCGGAAGCACTGGCCCCGGTTCCGGCACCGTCTCCGGCTCCGGCTCCACCGGCTGCGGTAGCGGGGGCGAGGCGGGGAGCGGTGCCGTGAAAGCCTCGGTGGGGTCGGCTGCTGCTATACCGGCGGTGTCATCCCACGGGAGGACCAGGGAGTCGTCATCCTGGACGACGAAGTCGAGGAGATTGCCCCAGTCCCAGATGGGCTCGCCGGCATCCGCCGCGCCGCCGCCGGAATCGGGGGCGTCCATTTCCGGAGACCGCCTAGCCCTAACCACCGCGCGCGTGCACGGCAGGATCAACTCCGACGATTTGGGAGGGAACCCCTCACGATTCCGCGGAGGCGGCGGGAAGGGAGAGGGAGGGGACTCGCGGTCGCGGGGTGGAGCGAGAGCGAATGGAATTGGTCCTGGCGTCCCCGTCACAGTCACAGCAGGTAGGTGGGCGGCGCTGGACGACCGGGGCTATCCCGCGCGTGCTCGCTGACGGGAGGGCCACACCACACCAGACTGGTGTGCGGTTGTTGGCTGGCTGCGGGTGCAGTGGGATGGTTGGTTGATCAGGTTGGGGAATCTTGACGCCACAGCGACATCCAGACGGGGCCCATGCGTCAGTGCGGACGCTGTCTTGTTGTTGTTGGCGTCGGGGTGGGGGGCCGGTGCGGTGGATATCCGACTGCCTGGAGTCCTGAACGGGAGGCCGGCGGCCGGCGGCGCTTGGTCCCGTGAGGGGATGGCGATCTCTGGGCTGGGACGCGGACGGGCGGCAGGGGATGGCGCCGGGCTCGGTCCTCCTGCAGTGCACTCCTGCTGGCGCGTGCCATCATGTCGACATGCGACAGGAGGACGACGTGGACCTCGTGGACAACATCCAATTTTGCGAACCACTGTTGCTCGGTAGCCTACGGTGAGTGGGCAACTGGTCATGATTCTCTCATTTCCTTTCCTAGTCCTCTTTCCCGTGAGTTGACTCTGCTCCGGTGAGGCCGCGTGCAATGCATGCACAATAGGCTGCAAGGGAGAGAAAGGATTAGTAACTCATTCTGTTAAAAAAACACAGATTCTATATTTAAAAAAAGTTTGACTAGACTATCAATATTTGTATCTCTAAATATGTTTAATATGAAAATATATTTTATTATTAATCTAGTGATACTTACTCCTACTTATCATAATTGTTAATGCTTATTTCTATAACTCTAATTAAACTTTAAAAAATGACTTTGTAAACTGTGGGAGCAGCTAGTAGCCTAATACTCCCTCTTTATAAGACGTTTTGGTTTTTTTAAATCTGTTATTTTTACTATGTATATAGACATAATGTATATTTATGTGTATAGTAAAAGCTATATATATATATATATATATATATATATATATATATATATATATATATATATATATAGAAAAGTCTACGTCTTATAATTTAGAATGGATGGAGTACAGATATACAATTTCTAGGCTTTGTCTCAACCCTGTCCAAGAAATGGTGGCGACACAAGCTATTCTCGAATTCTCAATCACAATTATTCGAGCTACAAAACAAGACATTGGTAGCAAACTCATTGTATATGCCTCTATGCCATGTCATGTCTTCTTGGGATCTGATCAGTGCTAACAAGCTCGATGGTGACGAAGAATAAGTCATGGTCAATGATACATAACAAGGTCATGGCTTTTGCATAGGGATGGTAGCGAAACTCTAGTGAGGACCGAATTTTTAGGCCCATTAGAAAAACGAGCTAACTAGGGTTACAAAATTGAATTTGCTCAATGTAAGGAAGTACTCCCTCCGTTCCCTTTATCTAGCGTGAGAGGAGAGTTTTCAGGTATGACACTCCTAGAAATATGGGCTTCGTATTTACTGTCCCTCGCGATTAACACTGTTGAAAGGTCCTTGTTTGGTTTTGGTAATTGAGTGACAACTTAGGTGGACTAATTGTGTTTAATGTGAGATACACAGGTGATTAGTCCATAGGTACATGTGTGTGAGCAACATATGCCATAGAGGTGAAATGGCTTGGAGATGTTGCAAAGCTCACACATGTGATGAAGGAGCTTATTGCATATGAGACATGACATAGAGTCATGTGATCAAGGTGGAGAAGATCAAGACAAGACTTGGCTCGATGGACTGGTTGCAAGTGTGAAGGGCAAGTTGAGTGATGACTTGGTGCCGATGGACCGAGGCAACGGTGAAGAGCAAGTGAAGTCAAGATTGATGAACCAATATGGTCACATGATGATATGAAGTGGATCATATCATTTGGTGATTGGTTGGTGCATGTGTTGCATCAACATTGAAGAAGATGTAATGGAATGCGCAAGGCAAAGGTATAACCTAGGGTATTTCATTTCACCAGTCATAGGTGTGTAGAGAAGTTGATGATCGGGTTTAGGATAGATGGCCATACTATCAAGAGGGGCAAATTTATTTGCATATCGATCATCTAGTGCTACTTGAGCGATCTAACTTTGCATACGTGTTAAGATTGAGTGACGTGGTAAATTGAGTGACTAACCCTTTGGGAAATATTTATGAAAAGCTAACACACTTGCACATGGTGGTGTACACTTGGTGGTGTTAGCACATTTGCAAAGGTGAAGAAGTTGGTAAAGAAGAGGAGGCGAAACCGGGCTCGGAGTGCTGCCTGGGTGGCACCGCCATCCCCTATCCGGTGCACCGCCACCCCTGTGGCGGTGATCGGTTGGGAGGCCAAGAGCAGCATGTTGCCCTGAGGGCACCGCCACTGGTTATCTGGTGGCACCACCACCCCTAGGGTAGTGCCCACCTAGAGTTGGCCGAGCGCAATAGGGGCCGAGGTGGTTGTTGGTATTTCTTAACGCATACAGAAATAATCCGTAAGCGCATGGAATTACCATTGTAGCATTTCACCCGAGAGTATTTAGGGTATCGTATTTCCACGATGAACGGAGGTGTAAGAGTCTCTTAAGATAGTCCACCTAATGATAACAAGAAGAATGATAGCTCGGGTAGCGAGGTTTTCTAAGGATAGAGATCCTAAGCTAAGATAGCGTTGCCTTCAGGCACCAGAGCATGCCTGGTCTGCCAGATGATATCGGCTTGTAGCCTACGTCGAACCTGGACGTGGGGGAGTACGAAGGACAGACATGGTTGTCACCACCTGCCGCCTACCCCTCAACCGTAGGGGCAAATGAAGATAGCCTCTAACCTAGACACCATGTCTACGCTATCGACTACTACTCTAGCATTGATTAGAGTTATCCGTCTCTATCAGGGCCCTTTACTAGAGTATTCGTCACAAGGACGAACGACGGACTCGCAAGTAAATAATGAACAAGACTAATTTAAAGTAGAACTCATCACCAAAGATAAACACGAACCTTATACTCCAAGTAGTATTCGAAACATAGAGGTACAAGTGGAGAGGAACCAACGATTCTCAGCATTCCTTCTGCTAAGTGTACAAGGGCCCCAAGTACACAAGTGGAGGTAGCCGACAACTCCGGTACTTTTCCACTCTTACTCACTCACTCCCTACACTAGAACTAGCTAGAGAACTAAGATATGAATGGAGCTCTTCTCTTCTTGTCACATTGTGACTCTCTTGTGTTGTGTTGTGGAAGCCCAAATGGTGTGTGTGAGAGAGGAGGGGTACCCCTCTACTTATACAAGGCTCTAAGGCAGTGCTCTGGCTATTCTTGGTGCGAAGCTGTAACAGAACCACCCAATTTATACAAGGTCAAGTCGTCTGTCCCCGTTTAGCACGTTAATGAGCACATACTTTCACTTATATAAACCCGGTAGTTCGCTAAGTGTCACGAAGGACCTTGGTAAATCAACATCACAACCAAGATCGCTTGATTAAGCAAATACACATCACATACACAGGGTTGCAGCGAAAATAATATTATAAATGGGTTCACAAATAATAGTATAAGTTTGAGTTTCAAAACCGCTTAGTGAAAACAACATAGCTTTCAAATGATTACATTAATATAAGTTCCAAATACATTGCTAGCATAAGTGACATCCTCAGACAAAAGCATATAGATGAGAACTAAATATAGAGTCACCGAGCCCACCGGTGGTTAGCCACCATCTTCAATAGGGCGAGAACTTCACCTACAACATGGTGGGATAAACCCTGAGTACTCGAATGTACTCAGCTAGACTTACCCATCATAAACCAGAAATAAAGTGACACCAAGGATTATGCAAGGCTTTATCAGTGAATCTTGCTGGACAACCTCTTTGCATAAAAGCTTAAGTAATCATTAGCATTATTAACCTGTACTATCAGTGACTTTTAGCCATTTCCTACCATCTATATTAGCACATGTACTAATCAATCACTTGATTAAGTTGCAAACAATAATAACCATATCAGGTATTTCATGGCTCATTATCATTATCATTATCACCACCATTTAACCATATCTTTAAATTTAGTGAATCTACGTTGCCGCTGCTCAGTCAAGTTCTCACTATCCGGGAGAGACGGCGATTCAAATCGACTCCTATCCAGCTGGAGGGATATTTCTAACATAAACCCTGCTTCCTCTGTCAGGGTCACAATCAAGTCACCTTTGGTACAACTTAGGAAAAAAAAGAAAAGTCGTGGGTCTGGACAGCGCCGCATTCTCAAGGGTGACACTCTGCCAGGAAGTGCAGGACTTTTAAACACCTGACCCCTTAGACTCATGCCAATGTCCCCAAGCACATCCTTACTGCCTCCATAATGCGCACGACCCCCCGGTTCCTAGCCTGAGTCGAACTACTAGGCTTCGCGGTCGGAATGACTTATCCGGCCAGCTAAGTGTTAGGCTACGTTCAACATGACATGAGGACGTACAGCGAATCGGTCCTTAAACAACATAGACGGGGATAGATTCATACCCAAGACCTCAATGCCTTGTTGCTGCACTACCGTCATCCCGTCCAGTCTCTTTTCATTATTAACACATGGTTCTTTTCCACGATAGCAAATATAGCCAACCGTGACCAGAGCTCATACTATATCTCGCAGGTGACAGGAAATCACCTGACTTCTACCGGTCTAAGCATAGCTAAGCATCATTCAATCCTACACTTAATTAGGGTTCATAGGATTTTATCTGGACAAGGTAAGGATATAATGCAACAATTGGTTCCACCCAATTGCTATACTTAATGCATCATCAACAATAAAAGATACTCAAGATATTTATAAAAATATGGGAGACTTAGAATGCTCCGGGGCTTGCCTGGAATCCAACACTAGGTTAGTGTTTGTTAGACGACACTCGCTTAGTGAGCATCTCCTGTCCAGGCATGTACTCCAAGGGTCCTTCCATCTTTGGGTTCGGCTCCAACATCCTGTCCTTCACGTGGTTCATCTAGCGTACCTAGATGAAATGCAAGATGCAAGTGTATGAATATGAAGAATGGTAATATGAGATGCATCACATAATAGCATTCAAGGCAAACATAAGACTATGCAAAACATAGGCACCTAGAGTTATTTAACTAAACATCACACAACCTATTATAAAGGGATAGTAAACATATTAGGCATAGCACACAAGTGAACTTAAGTTTAGATATTGCACACATGCATTAATCAAGAACTAACCAACATGTTTAGCCAAAACAAGAGCAAGCTAAGGCAATCACCTAGCACATGTATAGAAATCTAGATAGCAGCACAACAATCACTTGTTTTATCCATAACTGGAGATATAAGCATCCAACAAGGGTGACCCTAGACTTTCTGGAAAGCTAATGAAATTTCCTACAATATTGTTATTATCACCAAAATCTCATTCCAAAGCTAACTAGGTCAACCATGCCAATGTTTTAGATCTGCCTAGAACTAGGACAGAAAAGTAGTAGTACTTTCAAAAATGTAAAACTAGAGTTATAGACATCAAACAAGCATGAACCTTAACTTTCTAGAAATCTTATTAAATTATCTAAAACATATTTATTATCACCACAAGGTGATTCTACCATTAACAAGGTCAATCAAGCACAATTGAGCACCTCTATCCAGACTTGGACAGATTCTGCCATGCAACTTCACAAGCTTATAACCGGAGCTCTACAACACCAAAAGGGATGATCTTTAACAATTTGGAAAGCTCATGAAAGGTACTACACTTGTTCTATTATCTCTAAGATATTATTCAAAGTGTAGCTAAGTCAAAAAAGACAATCATTTAGATCTCTACAGAGAGCATGCAAAATCTGACAATGAACTTACAAAATCTATAGCTCCTAAATTATCAGGCCTATGTCCATAAAATTTGAACACAAGCAATATTATGAAATTATCTACAACTTTGGTATTTACTACAACCACAGCAAACATCATTTACACCACAAAAATGATTGCACAAGCAAAACTACAATGCAACCCAACAACAGTGGTACAGAAAACTGATAGGAAATTCAGAGAAGCATAACTAGAGTTGTAGACCTCCAACAATCATGAATCATAACTTTTTGAAAATATTATGAAGTTACCTAAAACTTTCTTGTTATCATCTTAAGATGATTCTATAGATAACAAGGTCAATTAATTCAATGAATGCATCTCTGTCTAAAACATGGACAGAAACTGACATGCCACTTTAAATAGATATAACTAAAGTTATACATTTCCAATAAATATGGTTATGGACTTTTTAGAAAGATTAACAAATTCTAAACAACTTTGTTATAAACACCTAAAGCTAATTCTACTATTAAAAAGGCCCCACAGTGCCAACAAGGAAACCCTCTCTGGGTTTGGGCAGAAACAGCCACAGAGATTTAAGCAAGTATAACTCAAGATCTACTTAACCAAAAATCATGATATTTAGCTTTTTGAAAAGCTTAATAAAAGTACTACAACTCATGTATTATCATAAAGTCATGATTCATAACTTAACCAAGCCAATTAATTTAAACATGTAGGCCTATTTAGAATAGGAGCAAAGCAACACAGGGCATTTGTTATGTTTGTAGATCTTAAACTATCAATTCTAAACTCCTAAAATTTTTACCAGGCATCAATCATCACCTGATTAGCACTCCATAAAAAAAATCATATTTATTTAAGCAAAAAACTATAGTTATAAAAAAGACAAGACACAACTAGTATTAAGAACCTAACTGCATAAATCTCTTTTTACAGCAAAAGATTTAAACTAAAACATGCCATATTATAGATCTACTGCATAGATAATTTCACAAGGATTCTAAAAAGTCCTTATTTACTATTTATGATTTTTCTACTAATTACTATGAGTTTTCAAAGTTGATAATCCAAATCTGCCAAAATCAAAAGAAAAGGAATGTAAATCTTGCATCAGGGACCCTGTAGTTTTCAGAAATTAAACATGAATAAAAAGATCCTTTCTGACACTATTCATCTGAGTCACGGCTTCTCACTTAGGCCCTCCAACTTCTTCTAATTCATGTGTGCAGTCCTTCGCTCTCTCTACATCACAGCAATGGAGCAGAGCATAGAAGAGGCGCCGGGGAGGTCGTGCTCCGGGCAGCTGACGGCCAGAAGTGACGAGGAAGGGGATGGCTAACTCTAGCCATGGCTAGCCATGGCCATGCCTGGCCGGCTATAGCCAGCAGCTGCTCGGCAGCGGCAGGATGCGGCGGCTGATGGGCATGGCCTCGGCGGTGATGCATTTCGGCTTCACTGGTTGGGGGATGGCACGAGGAGGCGCTGGAGGGGCATGGAACTGGGTGCTCAGATGGATGGAGGTGACGAGCAGTGAGGGTGGATGGGGCAGGGCCTTGCCATGGTAGCCATGGGCGTGCTCGCCATGGCGCTAGCAGTAGAGTGGAGGAGGAGAACAGAGAGGGCAGAAGGAAGAATGGAGGATGCTCTGCTGTCTAAGATGAGGAGAGCGAGGCGAGGTGGTGCTCATGTGACAAGCGAGGCCAGCCACGCGGTGTTCGGTCCCTGCACATAGTCCGCCATGAAGCCACACATCACAGTTCAAATTTTTAATTCTACCTCAAAAATACAAGCTGAAACTCAATATTCGTCCCTTCTTAACTCCAAATACGTTTAGTTTTGGCACAAATTGTAGTAACAAATGGTGTAGAGCTACACGAAATCTCCAACATTGCTTAAAGGCTCAAAGTCTAATTCGGCCTGGTTGGAGAGATACAAGGTTCCAAAGTGGGGTTCACGAAACTTGAAAACTAAATATTTTAGTTCCAACACTTAGCCGATTTTTGGAGCTTCAAAACAACACTGAGTTGATTCTTTAAATCCCTAATCGAGACACTTAGGAGTCGAATCAAGCCTTGATCCAAAAATAAAGTTTGTTCTACATAACATGGACTACAACTTTTTATTTATGTTCCACTGCCATGCAAACCCTCTAAGCCATAGTTCAAACCAAGTCAAAGTAGCATCACGATAAAGCTTAATTTAGAGATTTAGGCCGATTGAGGCATTTTTTGACTTCTACTCAACATGAACCCTTCATGACTTTTGTTGTAGAGTTCAATTAGAGTCATTTGGGCAAGGTAGTAAGGTTTGGTTGATGACCCATAATTCCATTCACTTAATAACGCAATTCAAGCAAGAATGTAACTCATCATTTCATGTGACTTTTTAATTCCAAACTTCATGAAACTTTTCCAATCATCCATGTGGGTGGAAAATTGATGTGAGGCACATGAAAGAAGCACCCTCAACATTACTTAGGTGTATATCTAAAAAGGGCCAATATGCAAGCAAAGGTGTGTTGCCCAAGTTTACATTGGAGCTCACTCTTGTAGATTTGATCTTGACACCTTCATTACCACTTAACATGCCATGTTTGAGTTTAAACCCATTGCTTAACTAGTGACAAACACCTGGGGTGTTACAAAGCCCTAGGCTGCTCCACCTTAGCATGGAGCTATGCCACCGCCTATTGAAGGTGAGGTGGAGGAGCGCCAGCAGGGGGCCACCCGCCCCTTAGCTGTGCCGCCTCACCACCGCCTTTGCGTGGCATTCCATGGGCTAGACATGGTTCACTGCTCCATGGGGTTTTGCCCCAATTGAATTAATTTGATGGGCATCTCCCTTGTTCTTTTGCGCAAATCAGCATTGAAAAGCGCCTTTCAGTGATTTATTCCATGTATTTGTGTTTGTGACCTGCAAAATAATGTTCTCCAAATACATGTGGAACTTGGTTAATAGTAAATGCATATGTGATTAAGATTGCTAATTTCTCCCCTTTTATGTCTTAATTGGCGGTCGGATTTGGCCGTTAAGGACCACCAATAGTGGTCACCGGAAGTGACAGTGTACACCACCATGGTGAGGGTGGTGCACCACTGGGTGTTGTCCGGTGCCATCATCGCTTTTCAGCAGAGAGCAAGGGAAGCAGGGTTTGGTCACCGCCTAGGCATCGTCGTGCCTTGGGTGGTGCACCGCCCTATTTTTCCTGAGGGCAAGGGTTTCGTGGGGTTAGCCTGGGTGGTCACCGCCACCCCTTGGGCGAAAAGATTATGCGGTGCTTCGGAGGAAGATTTGTGAGGAGGATTGTGCTCACCCCACGGGGATCATGAAGAGCAACTCTAGTTGAGTGTGTCATTGAGCTACCTTCACTTTTAGGGTAGGTTCTTGCGGTGCCTGACGTGCGGGCTTAGCGGGTAATGCCAATTAGCCACCAAACCACCAAGTGAGCAGTTGATACAATGGGAACATAGCTTGGTAGAAACCAAGTGAACCTTGGGAGAAAATCACTGTGTCAACATTGTCTTCATCATCTTCTCGGTGGTTTGCATTTCACAAAACACAAGCTTGTTTTACTTTCATTTACATTGTGCTTGTGTAGGTGCTCTTGTGACTAGCTTAGCTTTAGTAGCTTGCTAGTTGCCTTCTTGCTTGTGTAGCATAGAAGTAATTCACTTGAGTGGCTAATTTGGTTTTAGTAACTTTATTAGTCACATTGCTTAGTTTGTGTAGCTAAGTAATTTACGCTCTCTAATTTGGCTTGTGTAGCCTCGTTATTGAGCATTGCTAGTGAACTTAGGGGCTTTGTGCTTTTGCTTGCTAGATTGTGTAGGAGCTCCCTCGGTTGCTAAAGTACTAGTTGCATAGGTTTGTGTGACCTTGCAAGCTATAATTGTTTGGTGAGCCCTAGCTAGCCTGACACCTTTGTTGTCTAATTAAGATCTTTATAAGGTGATTGTGAACTTAGATAGAGGAGTGTAGTCTTGGCTAGACCGATAGTTTTAATTAAGCATTTGTTACAGTTAGCTGATGTGATTAATTTTAGAAATGACTATTCACCCCTCTAGTCCGCCATCTTGACCCTACACGTGGTATTAGAGCTAGGTCTCTCATTTATGGTCTTCAGTGACCCAAGAGGTTAGCGTCTAGTGGGCTAGATGATTGTGAGAGACATATTTTTTATGGCATAAACTTTGCATATTGGAAAAATTACTTGCTTGATCATTTTTGTGTAAATGGACCTAAGTTTTGGTGGATTATCACAAGTGGTCTCACTCATGTCTTGGACCATAGAAATCTCACCAAAGCTCAAAGAGTTCTCTATGAACTTAATGCACATGCTTCTTGTTATCTAATGGATGCTTTGAGCTTTGATTTGATGAAAAAGATAAACTACATGTGAACCGCTCGTGAGATATGGGAATTGTAAGGAAAATGGACACTAGACCCATTTACTTTGAATTTTGGTGTCTGATGACCAACACAACCAAATTGGACTAATGAATTTACAAGTGATTGTTTTGTAGTCCAATAGGATGCAAGACGTGACTTGGATGAAGGCGACATGATGATCCAATGATCAACACCATAGGCAAGACCATAGAAACACAAGAGAAGACCCAAGATATCAAGCGAAGTCCAAGCATGAAGATAGGAACCAATCCATACGCAAGATCGTAAAGAAATGAGCTCACAGAAGTGACCGGACGCTGGACCGGATGCTGGAGGAAAGTGATCAGACGCCCAATCAAGAGGCTCGACAACAGGCATGGCCGAACGCTGGACCGAAGACTGGTGGCAGATCGACCGGACGTAGGACAGCAAAGTCCGGTCGAGTATAGAGAGGTTCCAGAGCGGCGAAAACATGACCGAACGCGTCCGGTGGCATGTGACCGAACACTTGCAGCGTCTGATCAGTTGATCGCAGCTCTATTGGTCGGGACAACCGGACATGTCTGGCCAGGACGTGATCAGTGTCTGGTCAGTAGCAGAAAAGTAGGATTTCATCCCCAATGGCTACTTTCTTAGTGGGGCTTATAAATACAACCCCAACCGACCATTTGAGTAAGGTGGAGCTGAGGAAACATACCAAGGGTGTTGATACACCATTTTAGTGATCTCCACTTGCAAAGTGCTTAGTGTTTTATTAGGTGATTAGCGTAGGTGCTTTATGAAGTGCTTAGGTTGATTAGACCACTGCTTATGCGCTTGCTCTAGGTTTAGGCCTAGTGTTTAGTGAGGTTTGCATACCTCTTACCACTCGGTGCTTGCGCACACCATTATTGTACATTGGAGGGGCTTGTTGTCTTGTGAGATCACACCAACCACGGTTGTGGTGTGGCCGCCACCGTGTACTGGAGGGAACATGGCCCATGGCATTTTGGTCGAAAGCTTGATATTGAAGACAGCAAGGAGCATCCGAGAGAGGCTTGCCGGAAGGCACGTCGGAGACCCACTTGCGCGTGGAGAAGGCCCGAGGCTATCCATGGAGTTACCGACCAGGAGCTTGGCCCTTGCGAGGGATTCCTTGCAAGGGGCTCCAACGAGAAGTAGGGGGAAGCTTGCGCGCTTTTCGATACTTCGGTAAAAATATCGGAGTCATCGATGGGAGTTTGTATATCTCTACCTCGCTCTTTAGCTTCTGCATTTATATTGATTATATTACTCCTTTTGCGGTAGAGATGACAACACACTAGCAAAACCATAGTTGCACATTTCGATAGTTTATCTTTTGCATAGGTTTTGCTAAGGTTAGAAAAAGAGGTCATAGTTTAGGAGTTAGATTTTTAAGTTGCCTAATTCACCCCCCTCTTAGGCGTCATGGTCCCCTTCAATTGGTATCAGAGCCGGTTGGCACAATTTAGACTTTTGGCTTTACCGCCATTGAGCTGACACTATTTAGAGTGGTTGGGATGGATACCTCTAGGCCTCCGCACTTTGACGGCACTAACTTCCCCTATTATAAAGCTAGAATGGCTTGCTATCTTGAGGCAGTTGATTTGGGTGTTTGGAGAGTCATTCATGACGGGATGAAAACTATTAAGAATCCCGATAAACCCACAAAGAGTGAAGAAAAGGAAATTTATTTCAATGTTAGAGCTAAAAATTGCTTGTTTGAATCATTTAGTATGGACGTGTTTAACCAAGTGTTCACTTTAAATACGGCACATGAAATTTGGTTAAAACTCCAAGAGCTCCATGACAGCACATCTAATGTTCACGAGCAAAAACATTGTCTAGCTAAATAAAATTATGATTCCTTTACAATGAATGATGATGAGCTTTTTCATGATATGTATTCTCATTTGAATCTAATTATCAATGAGCTCCATTCAATAGGACTAACAAAGCAAGATGATGCAGACATCATGAGGAAGATCATCTCCATGCTACCACAAAAGAAATATGCAAACATCATCACCATCCTTCACAACATGGAGAACTTGAGCGCCATGACCCCGGGCATAGTCATTGGCAAGTTAGTGGCATTTGAAATGTCATGTAAGATGGGTCAAGATGAAGCCTCTTCATCGAGCAAAGGCAAAGCTCTCACATGTAGCGAGAAAAGAAAATGAAGAGCAAGCAAGTTGAGACAAGCTCAAGCTCAAGCTCCTCAAGTGAAGAAGAAGAAGAAGATAAGGATGATGATGATGATGATGATGATGAAGATTCAAGTGAAGATGATCAATCTTCCTCCTCCACCTCCGACCTTGATGAAGAATCAATCAAACTAATCAACAAGGTGGAGAAGATGATCTAAAGGCTCAATGTCAACCGCCCATCCAAATCCAAGATATCATCTTCACTAATCAAAGAAATGAGCAAAGAAAGAGAGGATGCTATGGATGCAGCGAGTTGGAGCACTTTATGGAAGTTTGTCCAAACAAGCCCACACCCAAGACAAAGAAGAAGGCATGCAAGAACCAAACCCTCACTTCAATAAGGTCATGGGATGATTCTTCAAGTGAAGAAGAACACCATCACAAGAGGCGAGGGCGCAAACACTCATCATCAAGCTCTTCTCATATGTGCCTTATGGCACGAGGTAACGAAAGCTCATCCTCTAGTAAGAGTGATATTGATGATGAAATACCTTCTTATGATAAAATTGTGCAACAAAATCTTAATTATGCTAAAGTTTGCACTAGTCAACAAAAGAAGCTCGAATAATTAAAAGAAAAGCTAGATAGTTCACAAGAAGTATACAAAACTTTGCTTGAACAATATGCGAACTTTGCTAATCTCAATGTTGAACTATCTACTAAAATTGAGCAACTTGAGGCAAGTGCAACAACAAATGCATGCACAATCAATGATAGGCAACTTGTAAAGAAAAATGAAAAATTAAAAAAAAAGTTAGCTAGATCACTAGATGCTTATAAAAGTTTGCTTGCTAAAATGGAAACCATATGCAAACATTGTGATGAGCTAACTAATAAGGTTGCTAATGTTGAAGCCGTTGGTACAACCCCCCACCAATGCATCTAAAAAAAAGTTCTATCATTAGCATACCTAAAAAGGATGTCTCTACTTCTTGCAATGATTTATGTTTAGACTCACCCTTGTGCAACCAAGCTTGTATTGAGAAAGTTGTTATAGATACATGCACACAAGAAGTTGCAATGGAGAATGAGCAACTTAAGCAAGAAGTGGCTCGCCTCACCAAGGACTTGACGCAAGTGAAAGGCAAGGCAAAGCAAGCCCAATTTCATCAAGATAACACCATCAAGGGAGTGAAGAAGCTTGATGAAGGACAAACCATGGTTTGCTATGTATGCTACAAGGAAGGTCACAAGTCCTATGAGTGCAAGGTAAAGAATGGGGGAGGAGCAAAGAAGAAAGAGAAGAAGCAAACTAGCAAGCTCTCCAACACCTACACCAACAAGGTGGACAAGAAGGCCTCCACACCTTATCTCTTGAAGAAGAAGAAAAATGACAAGGTGGTGGCCATGAAGGTGAACAAGCAAGCCATCAATGGAGTCAAATGCTTTTGGGTGCTAAAGGAAATTATTTCTAACATGAAGAGCACCAATAAGGTTTGGATCCTGAAAGGGAAGTGAGAAGTCCAATGGACTTCGGGGAATTTGGAGACTTGGCAAAAGTATGGGTGCATTTCATGGGGTGCATCATGATGGACAAAATCATTGCCAAGTGGGTTAGTAAATACTATGGACCCAAATTCCCCTTCCCATGTTAGGTAACTAGATTCAATTTCCTTCAAGTAGTATCGATTTGCATTTCCTACTAGTGGCATCTCTTACAAATTGGTATCTTTAAGCATCTAGTTACTCTTCATGCCTATGTTTGCATTTGCATACTTATATCTTTTGTCATGCATACACTAGGTATATCTTATGGTAGGCTTGCTCGGTTTTATTCTTAACCCTTGGAGCAAACCTACAAGGTTTAAAATTGTTTAGGAGCACGACACATAGCTTGTCTTTTGATTGTTCATCTAATATGTGCCAAAGTCCAAATTATAGATAATTTCTCCCGAATATCATCTTCGAAAATGATTCTCACATTCATGAGAAGTCATCTTTCAAGTGGTATTATTGATTCTAAAATCAATGTGCATGACTTCTACAAGTATCCCACACTTGTGTGCACAAATTTAGGGGGAGGTTACTTTACAAGTTGGATGCTTTGAGACTAACACCTTTGCAAGCTTATCATGTGTGTAGTAGTCTCATTGCAAGGAAAATGGAGTCCCCAGAGTTAAGCATCATACTTCCAATATCCACCACTTATTGCAAGTGGTAGAAATCAAATTGGTTTCCACATGTGGTATTTCTAAACCAATATCATCATATTGTTTTCATTTTGATATTTATATGCTTTCTCCATGCATTATATAGATTAAATTCCCTTGAGCAATAATTTGCCAAATATGCTTATGCCTTGCTTTCTACCATATGTATGCATATATTTAGGGGGAGCTTAATCTATATAATGTGAGTGTCGAATCTAATGTCTTCCTTTTTGGTGTTTGATTCCAAAGGGAGAGAATTTAGAGGACCAAAAGCAAGCATTAATTTGTAGGGCCATAAGCTAGATATTTTACAAGTGGTAATGGTCTACAAGCGGTAATGGTCTGAGAAAGGGATGATAGTGGATTATGGATTAGTCTATGTAATGAGGAGAATTTGTAGGAAGCAAGGCTTAAATCCATAATGCCACATGGGGACATTCTACAAGGGCAAGATAAGCTTTTATGTAGTATCTTTTAGTCTTACAAGTATCTTTTAGCATCATATAACCTTGCCCCTTGCATTGCATTCTAGCAAGTAGATAGTTTTTTTAAATTCCAAATTTTTATTATTTGCTTGCTTTGGTCGTGTTGTCATCAATCACCAAAAAGGGGGAGATTGTAAGGAAAATGGACCCTAGGCCCATTTACTTTGGATTTTAGTGTTTGATGATCAACACAACCAAATTGGACTAATGAATTTGCAAGTGATTGTTTTGTAGTACAATAGGATGAAAGACGTGACTTGGACAAAGGCGACGTGATGATCCGATGATCAACACCATAGGCAAGACCTTAGAAGCACAAGAGAAGACCCAAGATATCAAGCAAAGTCCAAGCATGAAGATAGGAACCAAGCCATACGCAAGATCGCAAAGAAACGAGCTCACAAAAGTTATCGGACGCTGGACCGGACGCTGGAGGAAAGTGACCGGACGCTCCGATCAAGAGGCTCAACAATAGGCTTGATCGGACGCTGGACCAGACACTAGCGGCAGATCGACTGAACGTAGGAGAACAGAGTCCGGTCAAGTACAGAGAGGTTCTAGAGCCGCAAAAATGCTACTGGATGCGTCCGGTGGAATGTGACCGGACACTAGCAGCGTCTGATCAGTTGATCATAGCTCTAACAGTTGGGACGACTAGACACGTCCGGTCAAGACGTGATTAGCGTCCGGTCAGTAGCAGAAAAGTAGGATTTCATCCCCAACGACTACTTTCTCAGTGGGGCTTATAAATACAACCCCAACCAGCCATTTGAGTAAGGTGGAGCTAAGGAAACATACCAAGGGTGTTGATACACCATTTTAGTGATCTCCACTTGCAAAGTGCTTGGTGTTTTATTAGATGATTAGCGTAGGTGCTTTGCAAAGTGCTTAGGTTGATTACCACTTACGCGCTTGCTCTAGGTTTAAGCATAGTGTTTAGTGAGGTTTGCATACCTCTTACCACTCGGTGCTTGCACGCACCATTGTTGTACATCGGAGGGGCTTGTAGTCTTACGAGATCACACCAACCGTGTTTATGGTGTGGCTGCCACCATGTACTGGAGGGAACAAGGCCTACGGTGTTTTGGCCGAAAGCTTGATATTGAAGACGACAGGGAGCATCTGGGAGAGGCTTGCCGAAAGGCACGTCGGAGACCCACTTGCACGTGGGGAAGGCCTGAGGCTATCCACGGAGTTACCTGACCAAGAGCTTGGCCCTTGCGAGGGGCTCCAACGAGGACGAGGGGGAAGCTTGCGCGCTTCTCAATACTTCGGTAAAAATACCAGAGTCGTCGACGGGAGCTTGCATATCTCTATCTCGCTCTTTAGCTTCTGCATTTACATTGATTACATTACTCCTTTTGTGGTAGAGATAGCAACACACTAGCAAAACCATAGTTGCACAAAAAGATAGTTTATCTTTTGCATATGTTTTGCTAAGGTTAGAAAAAGAGGCCATAGTTTAGGAGTTAGATTTTTAAGTTGCCTAATTCTCCCCCCTCTTAGGTGTCACAGTCCCCTTTAGGAATCAATCAAACACACCTTCGGTGATTCCTCCACATGGGATGATGGCAAGTTCAAGGAGGAGCCCAAGGACGAGGTGCAAGAGTGTGTCGAGCATGACCACAATTTAGTGATTGCGGAAGATTGCTCCACCTCATGGTCAAGTGATGATGATGATGATATTACCACAAGATCACTTGACAAGATTGATGATGATGCCACAAGTGTTGCACATGAAGATTCTACCTCAAGCACACTTGGTGGTGATCTTGATGATGTTGGTTCATACTCAAGCCATGATTGTGATGCTACTACAAGCCCATCCACTACACCACATTGCTTCATGTCACAAGGTGACACCAAGGTATTAAATGCTAATGTGATTGATCATGTTGATTCATATGATGAGCTTGTGAGTAGACTTGCTAGCATGACCATGTCTTTAGAAAATGAGAAAGCTAAAACAATGAAATTAGAAAATGAAAACTCATTTCTAAAGAACTCATGTGAAGAACATAAGAAATTACTTGTTCTTAAATCTTCACATGGTGAGATAAAATTGACTCATGAGACACTACTTATATCTCATGAAGAATTATTAGATCAACATGCTTCTCTCATTAAAGCATTTACAAAGAAACTTAAAAATAGTGAGAGCTCATTACATGGGGCACATGATCAATCACATATTATTAATAACCCTTGTGATGTAGGGAAGAAGCATGTATCCACCTCTTGTGATGATTTATTAGAAATGTCATGCTCTTCACATATAGATGCTTGTTCTACTTCCTTGTCTTGTGAGACTAACCTTTTGAAGGAGAACAATGAGCTCAGGAATAAAGTAAAGAAATTGAGCAACAAGTTAGAGAGGTGCTACAACTCAAAAGTCACCTTTGAGCATATGTTGAAGACTTAAAGAAACTTTGGTGACAAGAATAGCCTTGGGTTCAAAAGGAAGATGACTAAGGGCGAAAGAAAATGGGCAAAGAAGATGAAGAAGCAACTACAATTAAAGTTGTCTCACTCCATGTGCTACCGGTGTCATGAAGTGGGACACCTTGCAAATGGTTGCCCAAACATTGAGAAGCTTAAGAAGATGAAGGAAGAAGAGAGGCTAAAGCATGTTAAGTGCTTCAAGTGCCGCACTTGGGTCACCTAACCTCAATGTGCCCAACGAAGCAATTGGTGAAACAATAAAAAGAGCCTCAACCAAAGCCACAATATAAGCAAGAGAAGACACCCCAAGAGCAAGTCAAGATCAACCATGGAGATGGTGTTGACTTGAAGAAAAAGATGAAGAAAACAAGAAGGGGTGGAAAGGCAAGGCATCCAATGTAATTTCAAGATACCAAGATGATGAGCAAGACACAAGATGAGAAGAGAATGTATGCTCACATCAAGTGCTTCAAGTGTGAGGATATAGGACACTTTGCCTCGAGGTGTCCTACCAAGCTTGAGAAGAAGGTTCATGCAACTCATGAGAGGCAAGGCAATGAGAAGCAACAAATAAGCAAGGAAGAAAAGACTCAATCAAAGAGAGTTTGCTACTGTCGGCACAAAAATGTGTTGGGCACACGAGCAAGCCAGAAGGGTCTGCTCGATGGAGCTGGAGATCCACCTGACTTTAACACAGGGATGATTGATCTTGTGTATTCCTCTCGAGACGTGCTAGTCAATTTGACCATGCAATTGACAAGGAGAGAAAGTTTATTAGTAATTTAAGGTGGAACATGCCGGTCTATGCCCAGATAGTTCCAAGTGTGCTGCTTTAGGAGCAGCCAGATGGGAAGAGCGATTGAATAGCCGATCCGCATAGAAATCGGCTGTTACAGACTGTAAAGCTCATGGGTAGCAATCGATTTTTATGTTGACAGGTACAGTACATGTATATGTAAATGAGATCATCAGCTAGGTGGATATTATCAGTATGAATCATTGAGCTGATGAATCTAACGAGAAAAGATATAACACGCGAACAAATCAACTATCTAATACAAATGGATCTACAGATACTCTGAATCTAATCTGTTACCACCAACAGTGAGGTTCGACTGGATCGATGACAGCTATGATGATAGTAATAAACTAAAACTGAAGAATGCATAAAAACATCCATACTTTGATAGGTTTTTCGAAAGACATGCTATATGTGAAGGCTCAGATTAATCAGCTAAAATAAGCCAGTTCAGGTGAAGAGGACTACAGCGTGTGAACAATCGACTATTTCACGTGAATAAACCTATGGACTCCTCAAACTCAACCTGCTATCTCTAATAGTGGGGTTCGACCAGATCGATGCAGCCATGAAAAAGACAACGAATCAAACCCTTAAAGTACACAGATCTATTCACGCTTAACAGAATCATGGACGCACACCATAGGCATTAACACACAGGCGATCGGCTATTTAGTCGATGCAGCCATAGCAAACAGCTAAGGTCACACCTAACCAGGAATAAATCTACTAACTAGCATCCTCCAATCTACAGTGCCATTAGTGGGGATTGACCGGATCGTTACAACCATAATAGTAAACTATAAACTAGATTCAACTAGCCAGCAAACCTCTTTAAGATTATTCATGTCTTAACCACGTACTATGCACGATCAAGATCGAAGTAAAAACAGCCGATGAAGCATAATCCGTCGCTTAGAGTAAGAAATATCATGTTATAGTAAAGTGAACGACGGACTGAAAGGATATAAGGCCGATCTAAATTGATCTCGACTGGGTGGATTGATGTTGCTATAAACTAATAACAATGAAAAACATCATCAAGATCTGTAACTTAATGAATCTACCCGAAAGACGCCACCCTTAGATAGAGCCGATAACTTGACCTTAATCTAGTTCGAGCAGTAGGAGGTCGACCGAATCGATGCAGTCATACTTGAACTAGACAAGAGTCTATAACTAGCTTATACCAGAGTCGCAGTGGAGGTCGACCGGATCGATACAGCCGTACGAACAAAAATATAAGCCATGACGATACTTATAGACAAGCCGGAGGTCGACCGGACCGATGCAGCCTTGTTTGCTGAAGAACTCGCTGAGATCTACTCTACTCCTCTTAAGGTTTGGTCGGAGCTGAAAAAGTAAATGACTTGTATTAGATTGATTGTGTGTCCTTTACAATAGCCGAGGTCCAATATTTATACCCGAAACCTACGCATGAATCCTACTTAAGCATGACTCATTACAATCTTTGGCACAAGAGAAAACATTCCTAATTTAAGATAACTTGGACCCTAATCTTTTCCTTTTTGTAAAGTCCAACATGTTTTTTCCTGACGCCAACCACAACTTTTATCGTTATCTGCTGGCGCTATATGAAGAGAGCCGATTTTAGTACTACATTCGAATAAGTTTATACCGACCTTTATGCAATCGATTCCTTGATGACACGATCTTGGGAGCTTTTGAGTTCCTACAATTTTCCCCAAATTTTGGTGTAAACACATGCCCCCCATTTTTGGGATAAAAGTAATTTTATTCCAAAATTATCATGCCTGTACCCTTGATAGGTCCGTGGTCACGGGTGGAGAATCTTGATCTGGGGTCTACTATATGTCACCATCTTTGCTAGCTTATGAGCCCCTGCTTCAAAACTTTTATGAGAGCATCATTGCTTCATAGGCGCTTGGATCCATCTTTCAGGCTGACTATAAAATGTCTATCTGACTCCGGCGAGAGCAATTCAACAACTCAGTTATGTTTCTCTTCTGCCTGCTTTCTCGAGTGCCTCTGGCTCCGCTGGACCCTCCATGGTCTAATTTCTTGCTATGAGGATCTTGAGTGGTTAGAAGAATCCTTATGCATAGGGTGATTGTGTCGCTCATCTTAGCGCCTTGTCGAGAAAGAGGATCAGCTACTATGGTTAGAAGAATTCTTATCATATCACCCAAGTCTTCTCTCCATGATCACAGAGCTGTTCTAGTGTTTGCAAGGGATAAAATGTGTGGACACCTTCCCCTTGTTTGCTTCATCAAATGCCCATCGAGAAAACCATAGACTTCTTTCCCACAATTTCCTAGTCATCGAGAAATTGGTTGGGCATGTTTTAAGCAGGTGGCCTTTCCCCTTCTCCTAATGCAATTTTATCAATAGGCTGATGTGACTCAGTTCATGATGACCTTTAGCCTCATGGGGATCCAGACTCCCTTCAATCCAAAGAAGCCTTGGTGGGTTGGTCACTGGTCAATGTAAACCTTTCATATCCATCCCACGATATTTTGTGATTATGGGAAGCAACAAGTCTAAATCTGTTATCCCTTCATGATTCGTCCCTGGATTTTCCAAAGTGTTGATCCATTTCCATATCTGACTTTAATTCCATAACCCTGGCGAAATATATCCTCTCACCTTCCCGAGCTATATATACGGGCCACGGCTGTGGATTGAAAAACAACCTGCTTTGTCCCAAACCTTTCATGTCTTTAGTGCGATTTCTGCTTTCCCATAGGTTTGAGATCATGGAGAACAGTAAGAGGTCTGCTGAGGAGCCCTCAATGGGTCTGCGTCATCACGCCAGCGCCTCCATCATCAGGAGGGTGCAACTCATGATGCCCCCACCGTCCTAGGGCATAGGGCCAACTCCATTCAGCCTTTGGGGTTATCTTCATCAATAGCTCGCCGCCAGCTCCCCTACTATCTGAGGAGATGGATCGACAATGATGATCTGCTCACCTCCATTAATTGGGCTGGCCAGAATCTCACCGACTTCCTCTCCCTCATAGAATTGGCTCTAGCCATGGTTCGATGCCGATCGCCTTCCAAGGCCGATCCAGTGGAGGATAGGTTGGTCGAGGCCGAGGCCAGAATCATGGTGAGATGTCTACCACAAATTTCTATCTCCTCTTAATTTTATCTTCAAGATCCTGATCATCTCTCCTTTGAATCTTCTTAGATCTATCGGCTCAGCTGGAAAGCCTCCGATCAGCTGTGGAGTACGTGATGAGATTCATCAATGCTAGAGGCGCTGTTCTGGTAGTTCGCTTGCACGACATCCTGAACTATGTTAGGGAGGTCGCTCTGCATGGCATTCGTCATGGTGCTACCATGGCGTTGGCTGCTGCGCAAGCCCAGTTCTGACCATGAGCTTCGGCTTCTTCCCCACGGTTTTCCAGCCGTGGCACACCCGTGGGGATCATGAGCGCCTGGTCGAGGACTTCTTCGACTTTGCCAACTCTATAGCCCTTACTTCCTAGGCCGATGATATAGTAAACAAAGTGTTTTTCAGCCTGTAGTTTGTATTAGGTGATATTAGCAAACAATTTCTTCGTCTTAGGTGATTTTTTCTTTTGCTTCGTACTTCATATTCCATGCATCAATCTATCCGTGTTTGCTTTGCTCTTATAGGCGATACATATCATACCGGCTTCTACCCCTTTGGGTTTATTTTTGTACTAGAGGCTATACCCTTCTAGTATCGGCTATTAGAGCCGACGACTGAATAAATCAGTTGTCAAGTATTAATCCAAATGCTAGGATAATATTTCTTTAGATATTTCCCATTGATTGCTTTGCCAAATTCTTCCTCTTCCTCTTAGTGTTCCAAAATATAAGCATTGCCAGGTACACAACGTTTATTCCGATAAGGTCCTTCCCAATTAGGTGACCATTTGCCGAACTTGCTGTCTTTTGACCCGATCAGACAATTTCACTTTCCAGAACAAGTCTCCTTTAGAAAATTGCTTGCTCTTGACCTTTTTATTGTAATATTTTGCAACCCTCAGTTTATTGGCTTCAATATTCTCAAGAGCACGCAGCCGATGTCAACTCAAGTCCTCTAAGTCGTCTATCATAAGATTCTTGTAGACTTTGGCTGACAAATCATTTTCCAACGTAACACGCCTTGATCTAGTTTGAACTTTCCCAAGGAAGGACTACATTATGGCCATACACAAGTTCATAAGGTGTCATTTTAATCGATCCATAACAGGCCATCCTATATGCCCATAATGCCTCATTAAGCATTGAATGCCACTTCCTTGGCTGCTCCTCAATCTTTTTCTTGATCAGCTTAATCATAATATGATTGGACGCCTCTGCCTGGCCATTAGCTAGAGCATAGTAAGGAGAAGAATTTAGTAGCTTAATTCCCATACTGAGCAGCAAAATTGCCGAACTCCTCTGATGTGAACATTGTCCCTTGATCGGTAGTGATAGTTTGAGGAATCCCAAAACGATACACAATATGCTCCTTGACAAAATCAACCATGTTCTTTGAGGTTACCGTCTTCAAAGGAATTGCCTCAACCCACTTAGTGAAGTAATCCATTGCTACCAATATGAACTTATGTCCTTTACTTGAGGGCGGAAAAATCTAGCCAATTAAATCAATTCCCCAGCCTCGAAACGGCCATGGTTTGATTATTGGATTCATAGCCGATGCAGGCGATTTCTGGACATTACCAAAACGTTGACAGTCCTAGCACCCCTTATAATATTCAAAATAGTCTTCCAATATTATTGGCCAAAAATATCTAGTTCTGCAATAATCCATTTCATCTTATAAGCCGATTGATGAGCTCCACATATCCCTTCATGCACTTCGCCCATCAACACCTTAGCTTCCTCTTGATTTAAGCATTTGAGCAACACCCCATCGATTGTTTTGTAATATAGCTGATCATCCAGTAAAACATACTTAGTCGATTTATATCTTAGCTTTCTGGCAACTTTCTGTGATAGATTCCTAAGGTAATCAGCTATTTCAACTCTCCAATCATCATTCGAGGTTTCACTACTCAAGACTTCTTGAAACACTCGATAACATGACACACTTTGAGCTAAACTGATTAGCCCTTTAATTCTATGCTCTCGAAATATGTTGAAAAGAGACATGAAGAAATTCCTTGAGCAACCTTTGGCATTCATCATAGTACTCCTCTCAGAGTATCTTCTTTGCACTCATATAGGCCGATTCAACTGATTAACAATTAACTATGAATCTCCAAATATTTCAATTGCTTAGCCTTTACTTCATGAAGAAGTTGAAGTCCCTTAAGAATAGCTTCATATTCCGCTTGGTTGTTGGTAATCATTGGTTTACGTTGGAAAAGCAAACTCAAAACTTGCTCCCCCGAGGTGAAATAATAACAATACCAATGCCACCACCTTGCTTGCATGATGACCCATCAAAGAACAACATCCATGGTACCAGGCTCCACATAGCCAACAATTGGCTTATGATGCTAGGTGACAAAATCGGCTATTACTTGCCCTTTGACTGCTTTAGCCGATTCGTACCTCAAGTCAAATTATGACAACGCAAGAATCCACTTTCCTACTCTCCCATTCAGTATTGGCATTGATAACATGTGCTTGATTCACATCAGCCTTGGAAACAACCATACACTCGGCCGATAATAAGTAGTGTCGCAACTTAGTGCAAGAGAAATATAAGCACAAGCATAACTTTTTGGTGGGAGAATATCTTGTTTCTGGATCCAGAAGTCTTCTACTCAGATAGAAAACAACTCGCTCTTTTCCTTCAAACTCTTGTATCAAGGCCGATCCAATTGTTTTGTCATCGGTCGATATGTACAACTTAAAAGGCTTACCTTGCTGAGGAGGGACCAGCACATGTGGACAATTTCATATATTCTTTTATCTCCTCAAACGCCTTTTGTTAGTACATCACCCCACTTAAATTCTTGATCATTTTTCAACTTCAACAAGGGAGAAAACGACATAACTCTTTCCAACAAATTTGAAATAAACCTTCTGATAAAATTAATCTTACCAAGCAAAGATTGTAACTCTGTTTTAGTAGTCGGGGGCACTGCCTCATCAATTGCTTTTATGCTTTTTTGACCAACTTTGATTCCTCTCTCGTGGACCATGAAACCCAAGAATTGTCCAGCTGATACTCCAAAGGCACACTTATTAGGATTCATCTTTGGACCATGTTTTCTTGTGCATTCCAAAGTCTCCCACAAATCAGCTAGATGCTCCTTGTACCCCTTGGATTTTATCATCACATCATCAATGTAGATTTCAACAATCCTGCCGATCAACTTATGAAAAATATAGTTCATTGCCCTCTGATAAGTTGCACTGGCATTCTTCAGACCAAAGGTCATCACAACCCACTCAAATAAACTGATTGTGCCAGGGCACCTAAAAGCGGTCTTTGCTATGTCTTCCTTAGCCATGAAAATTTGGTTATATCCTACATTGCCTGTCCATGAAGCTAATAACCTTGCGTCGGCTACTGCATCTATCAACATATCGGCTATTGGCATCGGATAACCATCCATGGGTGTGGCCTTGTTCAGATCTCTAAAATCGATGCAAACTCTTAACTTTCCATTCTTCTTATACACAGGAACAACATTCGATATCCACTCTACATATTGGCATGGTTGGATAAACTTTGCTTCTAATAACCTTTTAGTTTCTTTTTTTGATATCATCAAGCACGTTTGGGTTGAATCTCCTCGAAGCTTGTTTAAATAGCCGATATCCAGGTTTGATTGGCAATTAATGTTCAACAATCGATCGGTCTAGACTAGGCATCTCATAGTATTCCCAAGCAAAATAGTCTTTAAATTCCTTTAACAAATCGACTAACTCTTGCTTATACTCAGGATCTAACTTGGCACTTACATATGTTGGCCTAGGCCTATCTCTAGAACCAATATCTACCTCCTCTAATTCATCGGCCGACGTAAAGCCATGTCCTAGTTTGTCATCTGTACCATCTATTGGATTATCCTATTAAAACAAATTTTCAAAGCCGACTACTTGGATCGGCTATTGGCTTTCATTATTAATTCTAATGAAGCCTCCTTCCCATAACTTGATGGAAAAGCATTCGAAGTCTTCTAGCTCCCAAAAGACTAGATCGGCTATTGCGATACTCACAGACTCATCAGCGTGAACCTAGCTCAACATCATCTCCATGCCATTGAATCAAACACTGATGCATGGTTGATGGCACACAACAGTTTGCATGAATCCAATCATGACCATGGAGTAAACTGTATGACCCTTTTCCATCGATGACAAAGAACATGGTGAGCAGAGTCTTACTCCCGATTATTAGTTCGATGTTCATTGCCCCCCTGGGTCTTAGACACATTACCCCCAAAGTCCTTAAGCATCATGTCGGTCTCAATCAGATCTCCTGGTCCCTTGCCAAGTTTACGAAAAGTGGTGTAAGGCATAAGATTGACAGAAGCACCTCCATCCACCAACATCTTGTTCATCGGCTTCCCATCAACAAAACCTTTTACATATAAAGCCTTTAAGTGTCTGATGCTTGACTGGTTTATCAAATATAGCCTGTTGTATAACTATCAACTTGGCAACTATCTCCTCATACTCTGATTCATCAAAATCTGAGTAAACTTCTTGATCTGCTGGAGCTCTAACTCTGATGGCAATAGAAAAGCCATTTGAATATTAGCCGATGGTTGCCTTTTATTGGCTGTTTGCTTAGCACGCCACACTTGAGGTCTACCAGATGCTTGAGCCTATTCTAGTTCTCTATTCCTTAGGCGTTGCACTCTTCTTTTCTGGCTTCTTGTCAAACCTCCTGGACACCTTGGCCTTCCTGCCATACATATTCTTCCTCATTACTTTCTTCTTCATAATCAGCCCAGTTTTGATCAACAACTCATTTTCTAAGCCGATCATGAACACTTTTATTTTTAAGCGCTGATCCATGTTATTATGACGACACGCATCTTGAGCATGAATAGACCGGCAGTTGGCTTGAGATTGCCTAAACTCCCAATATTGTTCGCTACACTCTGGACAGTTATTTCTAGTAGGCAACTTCAAACCTTCGTTCCAACAATGTCTAAAGAAAGGACAATTCAAATGCGATTCAGCTTGCCTCCTTTCATACCTCTCTTTTTCTTGTTGACGCTGGTGTTCTTGCTCCTCTAACCAACGCTGATAATCCTTTTCCTTCTGCTGCTGCCATTTATTCAACAAAATTTGAGATGTGACACGCGGCTTTGTCGCCCCATCTTTTAATGTTTCTCCCTACTCATATCGGCTCTTTTGCTTGTCGCGACGTCTTCTAATTTCTCTATATTCATCAGCCGATATTTGCATCTTGGTATTGACTATTCTAGTTTCTCTTAATCTGATTGATGGCAGGACCTTAGTCTTCCCTTTGAGCAGCCTAGCATTGACCATGTTCTAATCTCCTGGGAAAGGATTATCATTAACCTTCATTTTTTGAGGCGTATTGAATTTGAGCCTTCCTTGCTGAATAGCCCTCTGCATATATTGCCGAAAAACTCTGCATTCATTAGTAGAATGAGATGTAGCGTTATGAAACTTGCAGAACTTCTTATTCTTCAACTGATCGGGAGGCAACATAACATGATTATTGGGCAACTTGATATGCCCCTTTTCAAGAAAGAAATCGAAGAGCTTGTCCAATTTCATGACGTCAAAGTCATAGCTCTCCTCGACTCCTCTTCCCCAAAGATTTAGCACCATTACTATCTTCTTACCCCAATTTCATTCAGCCACGACAACCTCTTCTTCTTCATCGTCTTCATAGCCATCATCGACTGAATATGGATTATAAGCTTCAGCCATTATGGTACTTTTCTAGAATCAGGTATCTCTATGCATACTCTGGAATTGACAATTGAGTGCAGCCACTCGTTGAGCCAATTGACCCAAGTTATCAAACTCTTGTCCCAGTAGCTTCTCTCTCCATGTTGGCAACATTCCTTGAACGGCCAAAGCAGCTAGCTAATCATCAGCCAAGTTTAATGAGAAGCACAAATTTCTAGTCTCTTGAAACCTCTGAAGAAACTCAGTGCCCGATTTATTAGTTCTCTGCCTTATAGCTGTCAAATCAGTACTCTTCTTTTCTCCTATTCTAGTGTAAAAATATGTATGAAACTTCTTCTCTAGGTCAGCCCAATTGACAATGAAGTTAACTGGCAGTGATGAAAACCAAGTGAAGGCTGGCCCTGATAGGGATAAGGAGAAGAAATGAACTCGATGGGCCTCTTCAATGGATGCTTCGCCCAACTATGTAAGATACCGATTGACATGTTCTATTGTACTTGTGCTGTCTTGGCCAGTGAACTTAGCAAACTCTAGGAGCCTATAATTTGTAGGAAGAGCGACCAAATCATACTATTCTGGATAGGAGCGTTTGTACGAGTAGGTCTACCCTTTTTGCTTCAAGCCAAACTAATTCTTCATTATCTTGGTCACTCTTAGCAACAACTCATCAGCATTTGAATATGGATTTCTCCACACCTATATACCCATCTGTGGATTGAAATCCCATGTATGTTGATACCCTGGATTTGGAATCATGTGAAGGGTGTTGTAATCTGTGCCATAATGATATCCCTATGAATCTCCATCTGCTGGGTCCTCTGCTGGTTTGCTACCTAAAGTCTCTAGTTATAGACATTAGGATCTATATCTCTATGGATCCTTTGAATTGATGGTGCTATTTTTTGAGCCGACGATGGTATGTGGCCTGATGTGCCAAAATTAATCATTTGGTTTTGACTTTGCCCCACCGGTTATTGCACATGCTGCATTGACGATCCAGGATTATACTGTATCTGATTCGTAGTAGCACCTTGAACTTGCTCAAATGAACTCTGAACTACCTAGACATTATCATTACCAACTAGTGCTGCTTCTTGATGGCTAGTACTAGCTTTATTAGTCCCCTGAATTGATGGATGCAGAATATTGTAATAAGCCAGTCCAACCTAATCAACTGGAAACTCATGAAACACCTCTTTCATGGTGTTGTGGAATGTGTTTAAGAAAACTTCATTATGATTTGATATGGCACCATGAACATATTTGTTTATAGCTTCCATGAAGAAACGCCTGTCTTCAGCTTCATCTGCATCTGTCTGCCCATGCAATAGAACTCTTGGTAGTGAATATTTCTAAACAATTATATTGTCACGTGTCTTGGTGTAGGACAACAAACACTTGTTCTAAAATTCTTCTATAGCTTTGCTGATGACATCTTTATCTCCATCAGGTAGGTCTTCATAAGGTACCATAAGGATGTCATTGTTGTTGTAAGCCGCCATGACGATTGTGGTGTCCCACCGAGCGTGCCAGAACGTGTGTCGACATGAAAATGTGTCAGGCACATGAGTAAGCTAGAAGGGTCTGCTCGATAGAGCTGGAGATCCGCATGGCTTCAACGCAGGGATGATCGATCCTACATCTTCCTCTCGAGATGTGCTAGTCAATTGGACCCTGCAATTGACAAGGAGAGAAAGTTTATCAGTAATTTAAGGTGGAACGTGCCGGTTTGTGCCTAGACAGTTCTAAGTGTGCTGCTTCAGGAGCAGCTAGATGGGAAGAGCGACTGAATAGCCGATCTGCACAGAAATCAGCTATTACGGACTATAAAGCTCATGGGTAGCAATTGATTTTATGTTGATACGTACAGTACACGTATATGTAAATGAGATCATCATCTAGGTGGATATTATCAGTATGAATCATTGAGCTGATGAATATAATGAGAAAAGATATGACACGCGAACAAATCGACTATCTAATACAAACGGATCTACAGACGCTCTGAATCTAATCTATTACCACCAACAGTGAGGTTCGACTGGATCGATGGTAGCTATGATAATAGTAACAAACTAAAACTGAAGAATCCATAAAAACATCCATACTTCGATTGGTTTTTCGAAAGACATGCTATACGTGAAGGCTCGGATGAATCGGCTAAAATAGCCGATTCAGGTGAAGAGGACTACAGCGTGTGAATAATTGACTATTTCACGTGAACAAACCTATGGACTCCTCAGACTCAACCTGCTATCTCTAATAGTGGGGTTCGACCGGATCGATGCAACTGTGAAAAAGACAACGAATCAAACCCTTAAAGTACACAGATCCATTCACGCTTAACAGAATTATGGACGCACACCATAGGCGTTAACGCATAGGCGATCGGCTATTTAGCCGATGCAGGCATAGCAAACAGCTAAGGTCACGCCTAACCCAAAAATAAATCTACTAACTAGCATCCTCCAATCTATAGTGCCATTAGTGGGGATCGACCGGATCGTTACGACCATAGTGGTGAACTATAAACTAGATTCAATTAGCCAGCAAACCTCTTCAAAATTATTCATGCCTTAACTGCGTACTATGCATGATCAAGTTCGAAGTAAAAACAACCAATGAAGCATAATCCGTCGCTCAGAGTAAAAAACATCATGTTATAGTAAAGAGAACGATGGATTGAAAGGATCTCGACCAGGCAGATTGATGTTGCTATAAACTAATAACAATAAAAAACATCAGCAAGATCAGTAGCTTAATGAATCTACCCGAAGGGCGCCACCCTTAGATAGAGCTGATAACTTGACCTTAATCTAGTTCGAGCAGTGGAGGTCGACCGGATCGATGCAGCCGTACTTGAACTAGACAAGAGTCGATAACTAGCTTATACTAGAGTCATAGTGGAGGTCGATCGGACCGATGTAGCCGTACGAACAGAAATATAAGCCATGACGGTACTTACAGACAAGTCGGAGGTCGGGTGGACCAATGCAGCCTTGCTTGCTGAAGAACTCGCCGAGATCTACTCTACTCCTACTTCTAAGGGTTGGCCGAAGCCAAAAAAGTAAATGATTTGTATTTGATTGATTGTGTGTCCTTTACAATAGCCAGGGTCTAATATTTATACCCGAAACCTACGCATGAATCCTACTTAAGCACGACTCATTATAATCTGTGGCACAAGAGAAAACATTCCTAATTGGCACAAGAGAAAACATTCCTAATTTAAGATAACTTGGACCCTAATCTTTTCCTTTTTGTAGAGTCCAACATGTTTTTTCCTGACACCAACCGTAGCTTTTATCATTATCTGTTGGCGCTATCTAAAGAGAGCCGATTTCAGTACTGCATTCGAATCAGCTGATACCGACCTTTATGCAATTGATTCCTTGATGACATGATCTTGGGAGCTTTCGAGTTCCTACAATTCTTCTTCCCAAATTTTAGTGTAAACAGCTACTCATGCCGAGAAAAGGGACAGATGGCATATTCATGTCCCCTAGGTAACTCTACTAAGGCCATTTCAATTGATGATAATTTTATGCTTAGGAAGGATGGCAATGGTACCTCATTAGTTGCAATTGTAAAACATCCCGCTACTCATACTAAGGCTATGTCTAAGTATGTTGCACCTAACTTTAGAGGACCAAAACTTATTTTGGTACCATCAAAAAGTGGATGATTGTTTGTAGGTACCATGGCATTAGAGGCTTGACTCAATTGATTTCACATTGATCATCATATGTTGAGTCAAGTGTTGAAGCTTAATGCAATCCTATCCCAATGCCAAGCCAAGAATTAGTGAAGTCCAAATGTGCTACAACATACAAGTGTCATATTCAAGTTGTGGATGATTTATTGGATATATATTTGATGGCTTGCAAGAACTTGAGTTGAAGCTTGCTTATTGATTGATCATGAGCTAACCAAAGTATATCTCTTGTTTATCATTTCATGTTGGTGCATATGAGTTGATTGAATTGGATAAATATGCAATGTTACTTGCTATGAGATGTTTGAATAGATAAGTTTATAAGATGATATTTAGTAAGTGGATTGAATTGATATTTGTCTTGTAAAAGTATTCAAACAAGTCTATTTCAAGTTTTATTCATATTTGATGAAGTATAACTCATGTGAAGAAATCTGTCCTATAATTGAGAATCTGAACTAGCTGTGATCTTAGCCATGTTTGAGTGATCAAATTTATTTGGATTGGCTTGAAATTTGATGTTAATTCTCTACACTTATGGTATGAGATGCTGTATAAATTTCATGAGAATTGAATAAGAGATGCTTTAGTTTTAGAGTGGATCTTGTCAGCCATAGTGCAGCAATTTTCAGCATATAGTAGTGGTGGAATAATTGAAATCTGGTAGCAATCTAAAAGTCAAATGAAGCCCAAATTTTTACAGCTTCTAGATAACTTAGTGAACCACGTCTCCACCAAATTTTGTAGCATTTGGGTTTGTACATTGGTAGTTATGGATTTATCTTTGAAGGATACAGAATCTGCCAAAAAAGTGATAATTATTGGATTGATGAAGAGTCACTTTGATTGAAAGGTCATTAAGGTGGAATCATGTTTATAAGTGTTTGAGGTACCTAAGTGTGGTTTTGAATTAATCTAAAAGCATGACAAGTAATGGGTACTAGTCCATTTGATTGAGGACTGTACTTGGCACACATTTGGTACTCAAGTTGAAGATCAAAACCAAGCTCAAGATATGGATGGAGTTTGAGTTCTAGTGACTATTAGAAATCATTTGGTAGAAAGAAAAGGACTTAAATAAGTAGAAAGAAAAGGACTTAAATAAGTAGAAAGAAAAGGACTTAAAGAAGGAATCAAGGTTACTTATCAAGTTAAGTTCATCACTTGAATCAATCAATCAATCAAGTTATTTCAAGTGAGTGTCAAGAATGATTCTTGGAGATAGATCACTTCTCCCTAGTGTAGGGGCTTGCCGCCTATGTGTAGGTAAACCAAGTGTGGTACTTAGAAGGCTAATATGGAAGTGATGATCTGAGGAACATTTGAGATTCTTAGTTAAAGAAATCAAAAGGGTTGATCAAGAAAAGCAAGCAACACCTAAAAGAGAGTTAGTCATGATATTTCAAGTGGTATTCTCACATTGATGCTCTCATGCAAGCAAAGATGGCAAATGATGAAGCAAGCCAACCACAATAAGAAAGTGCACTTGATCTTAAGTGGTTCTCAATTCATATGGGTGAAGAATGGACTCTATCTATGATGATTGGTCTTCACCAAGCTATAAATTGGACTTCACATTGCTATTGCGGAGCTTAATTGAAAACTAATGACTATCCTCTACTCCAATATAGCAAAGGTATCATTGTAATGTGCATGATCATTTCATCCCTTACTAGTATGTGGTTAGTGCATATAGTACATGCTTATTAGGATCAAGCATGACAAATAAAAATCTTTGAAATTCATAGCCTACCACTATTGCTTGAATGATTAATTGATCTAGTGGTTAGTATATGAATTTGTTCATGAGGTAGTGAACCCAAGTGCTTGATTTAATTTGGATTACTAACAAGTGACAAGTACAACATTAGCAAGATAACCCTTTTAAGAGGTGTGGAGAAGCTTGTCATTGGTTCAAACCGAACTTATAAGCTTAGGCAAATCAATTTAGTTAAAGTCAACTTAGAAGCTCATGATAAGTAACAAGAGTACAAGCACAAGACAATAATATAAATGGATATCTAGTTTGGATTGTTTCAAGTGGCATCTTGACTCAAGTATTTCATCAAGAATTCACAAGTGGTGTCTAGATCAACTTACAAGTGATATCCTACAAGTGGTACTCATGAAGATAGCAAATGTTCAAGAAATGATTTTTATTGACAAATCAATCATACATATGGTATAACATCTCTACACATGGTATCATTCATATAAGATGGTGGTTCCACAAGTGATCCTCAACTTTAAGTGATCATCAAATGAAGAATGCTTTCCTCATCTAGAAGAGCTCAAGATTATCAAGAGAATGACCCATACTTGGACATAGGGGGAGGAGCCCCACTATAATTGGTATGAAGGTCACAAGATCCTACACATGGTGTCTAAAGAGCTATACAAGTGGTGTCCATAAAAAATGAAGATTAAAGTGTCAACCATCTACCCCAATGCAAGCCTTTGCATGAATGGGACGCACACCTTTTATGGAAAATGATGACAAAGGGAGAGAGATTGTACAAAGATATGGAAGCTTTGGGAGAGATTGAGATAAAGAAGTAGAGGTTGGACATGGACATGGACAAAGAGGAAGCAATATTGAGAAATTGAGAAGGATGAAAATTCTTGGACAAGAGATGCACACAAGTAGGGAGAGCAAGCTCATGAACTTTATTTGTTTGCATTTGATATGTGCATAGTCATGTGCTTGCTTGCATTGCATAAGTTTTTAAATTTGATATGCATGCTTGTGTGGTGTATGCTAGTTGTAGAATTTGATTGATGATATGATAACTAGCATGCATAGGATGGTAGCTAGACTTGTACTTCTACATGTGATACTAGAACCTTGGTTATATTGTTGATCTCACGGGGTTTCTAGTATCTTTGTTGCCTAGCTACTCATGGTGCTAAGGATGGCATTAAAAGTGCAACTCTGATTGGTATCACACATCAAAGGTTAATTCTTTTACACCTTAGCATCATTGGTAGTAATTACTCTCCCACACTTCCAATCTATGCATATGTGTGAGCTTCAAACCAAACACTCTAGCACATATGTTGGGGGAGCTAATACTATGAATTTGGGTTTGTGTTACTTGTCCAAAATCATTTCTACATGGTAAAATTACTTGGGCATGCAACATGAATCCAAAAGTGCTTAATTTCCATATCTTTGTCGAGTTGTCATCAATTACCAAAAAGGGAGAGATTGAAATGTCCTTGTTTGGTTTTGGTAATTAAGTGACAGCCTAGGTGAACTAATTGTGTTTAATGTGAGATACATAGGTGATTAGTCCACAGGTACATGTGTGTGAGCAACATATGCCATAGAGGTGAAATGGCTTAGAGATGTTGCAAAGCTCACACATGTGATGAAGGAGCTTATTGCATATGAGACATGATATGGAGTCATGTGATCAAGGTGGGGAAGATCAAGACAAGACTTGGCTTGACGGACTGGTTGCAAGTGTGAAGGGCAAGTTGAGTGATGACTTGGTGCCGATGGACTGAGGCAATAGTAAAGAGCAAGTGAAGTCAAGATCGATGAACCAATATGGTCACATGATGATATGAAGTGGATCATATCATTTACTGATTGGTTGGTGCATGTGTTGCATCAACATTGGAGAAGATGGAATGGAATGCGCAAGGCAAAGGTATAACCTAGGGTATTTCATTTCACCAGTCATAGGTGTGTAGAGAAGTTGATGATTAGGTTTAGGATAGATGGCCGTACTATCAAGAGGGGCAAACTTGTTTGCATATCGGTCATCTAGTGCCCATTGAGCGCTCTAACTTTGCATACATGTTAGGATTGAGTGGCATGGTGAATTGAGTGACATCCTTTGGGAAATGTTTATGAAAAGCTAACACACTTGCACATGGTGGTGTACACTTGGTGGTTTTAGCACATTTGCAAAGGTGAAAAAGTTGGTAAAGAAGAGGCGGCGAAACTAGGCTCAGGGTGCTGCCTGGGTGGCACCGCCACCCCTATGGCAATGACCGGTGAAAGCCCTAGTTTGATTTTGGATAATTGATGAAACCTAGGACTAACCTTTGATCTAAGTGTGTGAAATAGAAAAGGTGGTCCAATCTAAGTGTTAGAGCAAGATGAGGCCCATGCTGATGAAGATGGACATGTGTTGACGATGATCAAGCTCAACATGAAAAAGAGGAAAGAGAAAAACAAAAATCGAGATGATCAAGGCAAAGGTACATGATAGGTTTTTGTTTTGCACTCAAGACACCATAGAGGGTGTGAGTGACTTAGGATCGATAGCTGTACTATAAAGAGGGGAAATCTTTGGCTAGATGGTTTATCGAGTGCCACTAGGTGACATGACTTTTGCATATGCATTTAGGAACCTAGTGTGCTAACTTTGACCCTTGTAAAATGCTTTGTAAAATGCTAACACATGTGCACACAAGTTCTATACTTTGTGGTTAGCAAGTTGGAAGCAGGGGCAGAGCGGTTGAGGATATAGAAAAAGAAAAGGCAGTGTCAGTCACTGACCGGATGCTGCACCAGATGCAGGACCAAACCCTAGGTAGTGTCTGGTCATTTATAGCGAGGTGGCATAGCTCTGACCGAGAAGGCCTGCGAGTGACCAGACGCTGGGATCCGACGCAGGTGTTGCGTTCGGTCAGTTGGCGTAGATGTGAAAGGTCCTAATGGCTAGAGGGGGGGGGTGAATAGCCTATTCAAAATGTCTACAACAACACTTAGCAACCTGGTTAGACAAATATGAGGTGAAGCGAGTGTTGCGCTAGCCTACTAAAAATGCAAGTCACCTACCACAATTCCAATTTATATATAATCTCTATCCACACAATGGCTATGTCACTACACTAAGTAAGTGTGCTCTCAAAGGCTAACTAAAGAGTCACACTAACCAAACTAACAAGCTCTCACAACTAGCTACACTAAAGAGCTTGACAACTAGTTTGCGGTAATGTAAAGAGAGAGAGCAAGATGGTTATACCACCGAGTCAAGGAATGAACCAATCAATCACAAGAATGAATACCAATGAAGACCAATCACCTCAGAATCAAATGATGACACAATATTTTTTTACCGAGGTTCACTTGCTTGCCAGCAAGCTAGTCCTCGTTGTGGCGATTCACTCACTTGGAGGTTCACACGCTAATTGGCATCACACACCAAACCATCAATAGGGTGCTACACAACCAACATAAGATGAGGATCACATAAGCCATGAACAATTTACTAGAGTACCTTTTGACTCTCCACCGGGGAAAGGTTAAGAACCCCTCATAGTCACCACGATCAGAGCCAAAAACAATCACCAACCTCTACTCAACAATCATCGCTGCTCCAAGCTATCTAGGTGGTGGCAACCACCAAGAGTAACAAGAAAATCCCGCAGCAAAACATAGACACCAAGTGTCTCTAGATGCAAACACTCAAACAATGCACTTGGATTCACTCCCAATCTCACAAAGATGAAGAATCAATGATGGAGATGAGTGGGAGGGCTTTGGCTAAGCTCACAAGGTTGCTATGTCAATGCAAATGGCCAAGAGAATGAGCTAGAGCTAGCCAAATGATATTTATAGACTCCCCCAAACAATATTGCTGTTGGCTCAATTATTGGCAGATTGCGGGATGACCGGACGCACCGGTCGTGTGCACCAGACATGTCCAATCACAGCCTGACCGCCATGTGTCCCATTCAAATTGTTTAGCCATTCGTGCCCAATGGCTATCTATATGCATAGTAGTACTAGTGATCGAACGCACCGTTAGAAAATGACCGAACGTGGGAAACACAGCGTCCGGTCGAGTCTAGAGAGCTCCCAAAGTCGCTCTAGGCCAACCGGACGCGTCTGATCACACCGGACTGGACGCTCCTAGCGTCCGATCAATTATAGTGCTAAAAACCTAAGACTTGCTGGTTCACACTAGACGCGTCCAATCACTGCGTCTGGTCGAGTCCAGAGAGCTCCTAGAGCCACTCAACTTCAACTGGATGCGTCCAGTGTGGCTGACCGGACACACCCCTACGTTTGGTCCACTCTAGACCAACACCCGCGCTCCACGTCACCTTGACTGGATGATAAACAATGATTTCTCAGCGTTCGGTCATTGCTATGACCCTGAGTCCAGTCACCTCGTCAACTCTACCGCGCCTAGCCAGAATACCAGACATGTTTGGTATGGATATCAGATGCGTCTAGTCATGTTGGGAAGATACCGGACGCGTCCGGTCCTCACGTTGGATGAGTTTGGTCACCCCGTGACCAGCGCATTCAACTCCTTTTCAACTCTATCTTCTTTACCCTTGCTCAAATGTGCCAACCACCAGGTGTATCACCTTGTGCAAATGTGTTAGCATATTTTCATAAATGTTTTCAAGGGTGTTAGTACTCCACTAGATCCTAAATGCATATGCAATGAGTTAGAGCTTCTAGTGGCACTTTGATAACTACATTTCAAAACGAGTTTCACCCCTCTTAATAGTATGGATATCGATCTTAAGTGTGATCACACTCGCTAAGTGTCTCGATCACCAAAATGAAAAAATCTCCTATCAAGTTTCACCTTTGCCTTGAGCTTTTTGTTTTTCTTTCTTCTTTTCCAAGTCCAAGCATTTGATCGTCACCATGCCATCACCATCATCATGTCATGATCTTCATTTGCTTCACCACTTTGAATGTGCCACCTATCTCATAATCACTTTGATAGACTAGGTTAGCACATAGGGTTTCATCAATTCACCAAAACCAAACTAGAGCTTTCAATCTCTCCCTTTTTGGTAATTGATGACAACCCTTTCACAAAGATATGAATTGAAACTTATTTGAATCCATGTTGCTTGCCCAAGCATATTTACCATGTGTAAAAGGATATGGACAAGTTTCATGAATCCTAAATGGTAGCAATTGCTCCCCCTACATATGTGCTAAGAGTTTGGATTGTAGCTTGCACATATGCTTAGATAGGAAATATAGGAGACAATGTCTACCAAATGATGCTAAGGTATAAAAGATAGACCTTTGAAGCATGATACCAATCAGAGTGCACCAATATACCATCCTTAGCACCATTAGTAACTAGACATACATAAAAACTAGAATACCCCATGAGATCAACATTAGAAGTAAGGGTCTAGTTTTCATAATGTGAGCATGAGTCTAGTTACTTAACCTATGCATGCTAGTTTTTCATTTTATTATGCAAACCTACAACTAGCATACATCACACAAGCATGGATATTGAAATTTAAAACTTGTGCCATGCAAGCAAACATATGAAATGCACATTCAAATACAACAATCAAGTTTATGAGCTTGCTTTCCCTACTTGTAAGCTTAAAATTTTAATTGATCCCCTTCCTTTGTCATATCTCTCCCCCTATGTCAATTTCACAATTTCTCTCTATTTCTCCCCCTATCACTTATATCTTTGTACACTATTTCTCCCCCTTTGTCATCAATGATCACAAATGTTCAAAATATAGATAGGTTGAGATTATCAATGTCAATCAATGGGGTGAGGATCATTTTCCTAAATATGGTCTAATCTAGATTATTTGTGAAAGATATTTAACTCAGTTTGATCCAAGGACAAGCTTCTTCACACCTCAAAATAAGGGTTATCTTGTACCATGTTGAGTTAAACACTTAGAGCTCATTTTCTAGATCAAACACTAGGTTTACAAGCACACAAACATGTCATATGCTACCACTAGACCAAATTAAGCATAGAAGAAATAGTGGTACCATACAAACATCAAAATCATTAGATTTTCATGAATGAGCCTATTAAATGTGAAAAATGACTAAATGCACTAAACATGTCCTTAGCAAGGATGTATGCCTTGTTAATCAACTTTTACCTTGGATTGCTCGAAGGAGAGGTGTCGGGTTCATAAATCCAGGGTCCCTCATAGACCTGCTTCCTAGCAAAAGCTCAACCCAGCAAAGAATGTTGTGAACAACGAGCAACTCCTGGGCCAGCCAAAAAACCTAATGATAGGCCATAAAGGCGATCCGGTCTCCGACCGAAAGGCCTGGCCAAAGAAGAACGGCCCTCACCTTCGACTCTGGCCCGCCTCTCCAACCGGAAGGCCTAGCCAAGGAGGACAGGAATGGCGGTCGGTTCCATCGCTTTTGACTCTGGTCTGCCTCTCCGACTGGAAGGCCTAGGCAAGGGGGACAAGTGCTTGCCTCCAACTCTAGCCTATCTCTCCGACTAGAAGGCCTGGCCAAGGAGGACTGGCGCTCACCTCCAACTCCAACCCTAGCCCACTTCTCCTATTGGAAGGCCTGGCCAAGGAGGACCAATGCTCGCCTCCGACTCTGACCTGCTTCTCCGACCCAAAGGCTCAGTCGAGAAGGGATGATGCTCGCCTCTGACTCTAACTCGCTTCTCCGACTGAGAGTACATCGAACCTCTGCTTATAGCTCTTCTTCAACTAGGAGGCCAAAGTCGACTGGGGAACGATCGACCAGGGATGCTCACTCGGTGAAAACCTAGGAAACGGACAGAGCAAGTAAGGCAAGGCGCTCTAGTCAACCGCAATATCAAGGACCGTACGCTGCACACCTATAGGATAGTACTATTAGGTCATGTCAGAAGGGTACTTTATCACCTTCTAGACATGTCAGAACACCAATAGTGTTATGGGCGCTAACATTTATCCTACAGTATGGTAGGCGCCAACATTGGCCATACCAGAAGATCACGATGGAGCCTACCACATGCATCCAAACATCAACAATGTTGTGGGCACCGATAAACCACCTTGTACCCAATGGCATGGGCAATAAGACTAGGTAGCACACACACTCTCTTTCTCTCACACCCTCTCTTGTAAAGCCATCCCTTCATCTATAAAAGGGACGCGCTCTCTCCAAAATGATCGATTGATGAATTGAACAACCAACGCCTCTAGCAAACAACATACGGATCATCTCGATTCCCTCTGCTTGGCTCTAGAACTCTAAAGCTGAATGGAGCAACACTTAGTGCATGTTGGAGCTCCTATCACTCTTGGCCCTTTGGTCCAGATTCCAACAGGACCTCTGATACCCCCATCTTACTCCCTCTTGTTTGTAACCCCACAACAAACTTCAAGCACCTGGGCTTAGGAATAAAGTCACCTGACCAACTAAAACTAGACGTAGGGCATGTTGCCTAAACTAGTATAAACCATGTGTTATTGAGTGCTGGGCCACATCCGATCACAACATATGACAAAACTACAAATATTTATGTGTTGGTCACTTTTTGCACCGACAATTGGCGCCGTCCATGGGGAAAACGCCGTACGTTCATGCTTTTGGTCATCGGATGGCCCACCTTTCTACCATCTTCGGCATGGCAGGCTCAAGCGATGTGACTCGCTTCATCTCGCTGGAGTTTCCTGCACTCCCACCTATTGGGATGTGGGTTCCTCCTGTCTTTGAGCCGTCCCAGGCCTTCCTCTTCGGAAGCCTAGACTTCATCGCTGACCAGCTCAGCGTGCTTCGCCTCCATGAGGAGGCACTTGTTCTAGCACCTGTTGGAGGGGCGCCCTCCATCGGCTCTGAGCCACCCAGCGACCTCAACAACAAGGCGCCTGTACTTTGCTCTGAGCCTACACTAGGCTCAAACCCCACTATTAGTAATGTACATACTGCTCTTTACTCGCTTTTGTATATTTCCACCGACTATCCAGAGGGACCCCGTTGTTCCTACCACGACCACCATGTGACCGGTTCCCCTATGGCCTTGCGTCCCATGTGGACGCATATGCATGGGGGCTCCAAAGGATGCTGGTGCCGCCCCCTCTCACATCTGAATTCGTGGGGATGGCGAGCTATGCTCCTACTCTTTCCCCAACCTCATGGATGACGAGGTTGAGAGCAACGGCTCTAACATCGGTGACATCGTGGCACCTAGCCACCCTCTGTCCTAGGAGTGTGCTATGGCAGAGACCCGAGGATAGCCGCCGGTGGTAGCGGAGTCTCTACAGACCCACACCCCTCTAGACCCTCATGTGGAGGCCCTCGCGTGTGCGTAGGAGCATAGTGAGGAGCTATGACAAAGGCGGCAGAACTAGCCGCCACCTATGCCGGTGCACTTGGCACACCATGTTGCGCCCCATGCGCATAACCTGGTGAGCGGCGCCTGGGGTCACACCCGCTAGGTTCAGCGCAACATCATCGATGGGGAAATGATCCCCCATAGTTCACTCGGGCTGGCCCAAGCATCGCCGCGGTGGTGATGCTTCTATGCGGCCTTCTTGAGCCTATTGACCCACAGGAGCAGGCGGTCCACCGAAACCTCCGGGCGCTGGTGGAGACCACCGTCGTTCAATAGGCGGAAAGCTCTATGCTGCGCCACCGACTCACGGCCTCTTTCCCTACCAGGGGAATGGGGGCACGCTAGTCCAATTGCTCCATCCACTCACCTCTATAGCTGCCAGGCATGGACCAGGAGGCCACAACAGCACCATGGCCTGACCCAGCGCTAGTTCCGCACTAACCCCCTATGCGCGAATGCCTTGGGCTGAACCGAGATGCTCGTAGCGTCATCAACAACCAACATCAGGCCTAGCATGATGACGACATCCATCGGGTGGCGATGAGGGCAGGCGACACGGGCATCGGTTGGACCATCGAGGGGTGCAGTGAAACATGCCCAGGCATGGTTGCTGACTTGATGACTGGAGCCCCAGCCTAGATGGCTATATGTGAGATTTGACTTCCTAGGTTCACATATAGTGTGTATCTGGTTTTGTCTTTAAAATCGGGTGCTACAGAATCTCTGATCACTTTTGATCGAAGGGACCATCCTTCCCATGTCGCTAGACTAGGTCGTTACCCACTCGTCATCGACCCCATCATCCACAAAAAGCTCCTCACCAAGGTGATGATGGATGGAGGTAGTGGCCTCAACATCCTCTACGTCGACACCCTCGATGCCATGCGCATCCCCTGGTCAGAGCTCCGCCCAGCGAGCTCTCCATTCCACGGCGTGATCCTAGGGGCGCAGGCATACCCACTTGGGCAGATCGACCTATCCGTCATGTTTGGTGACCGAGCCAGCTTCCGCTTAGCGGTACTTACCTTCAAGGTGGTGGACTTCCCGTTGTCTTACCACGCCATCTTGGGGCAGCCATGCTATGCCAAGTTCATGGTGGTCCCCAACTACACCTACCTGAAGCTAAAGATGCTAGGATCGAAGGGCGTCATCACTATGGGTAGCACCTTCTCACACGCCTATATGTGCGACCGCAAGCATTATGAGCTCGCCACTGCCATCATCAACTCTTTCGAGCTCCCATGGCTCGGGGAGTTATTGACCCCAGCAGTCCTGAACTGTAACAAGCCAACCTCCTCGACTGCCTTTTGCCCACTTGTGGAAACTAAGGTGGTGGGGATCAATCCCACTAACCCTACCAAGATGGTGCAGATTAGGACCCAGCTTTCGGCCAAATAGGAATGCGAGCTCACTAACTTTCTATGCGCCAATCACGATGTCTTCGCATGGAAACCTTCCAACATGCCAGGCATACCACAGGAGGTCACTGAGCACGCACTACATCTCATCCTAGGCTCAAAGCCTGCCAAGCAATGCCTGCGTCGCTTTGACAATGAGAGGCATAGGGCCATAGGTGAGGAGGTCGCCAAACTCCAAGCAACTAGATTCATCAGAGAGGTATACGACTCTGACTGGCTTGTCAATCCTGTTCTTGTTAAAATGAAGTCTGGGAAATGGAGAATGTGCCTTGATTATAATGGCCTCAACAAGGCATGTCTGAAGGACCATTTCCCTTTACCACGCATAGACCAGATAGTCGACTCCACCTTAGGATGCGAAATCCTCTCCTTTTTTGGATGCCTACTTAGGATATCACTAGATCAAGATGAAAGAGTCTGACTAGCTCGTGACTTTGTTCATCACTCTGTATGGTTCGTACTATTATGTAACCATGCCTTTTGGTCTAAAGAACGCTGGCGCCACCTATCAATGGTGTATGCAACAATGCTTTGCTGATCAAATCAACCTGCTTGATTAGCCTGACCAAGTCAAGTGGCCAAAACCAATGATCCCCGTCTATGTTGATGACATAGTGGTCAAAATGGCTCAAGCCTACGACCTGATTGCAAATGTGTTCACAATGTTCACGAACCTCCAATGGTTCAACATCAAATTGAATCCCAAAAAATGTGTTTTCGGGGTTTTGAAGGGGAAGCTGCTTGGATACATCATGTCTGAACACAGCATCGAGGCCAACCCCCAAAAAATCATGGCCATCTCCAACATGGGCCCCATACACAACGTCAAGGGCGTACGAGACCCACCGGCTGTTTGGCCACCCTAAGCCGATTCATTTCCTAGCTTGGCGAACGGGGGATGCCTCTCTACAAGCTTCTCAAAAAGATGGATGCTTTCGTCTAGACTGAGGAAGCACAATAGGCTTTGGAAAGCCTCAAAGCATCACTGATGATGGCCCCAATCCTCGTCGCTCTCGAACAGGGAGAACCCCTTCTCCTCTACGTCACGCTAAGCAACCACATGGTAAGCGCTGCCCTAGTCATCGAAAGGGAGGAGTCGGGACACCACCTTAAAGTCCAACAACCCGTATACTTCATCAGAGAGGTACTCATCGACCCCAAGGTCTGGCACCCCTAGGTGCAAAAACTCCTATATGACGTGCTGATGGTGACCCGGGAGCTCCTGCACTACTTCACCAACCACGAAGTCTCGGTCATCACTTCATACCCCTCGAAGACATCATCTGCAACCGCGATGCCATGGGATGAATCTCCAAGTGGGCACTCAAGCTAATGGGCCACGACATCAGGTATATCCCCTATACCTCTATTAAGTCTTAAGCTCTCATGGACTTTGTCGCTGAATGGATGGAGGTCTAGCTCCCAACCATAGATGTCACCCATGAGTACTGGACAATGTACTTCGATGGGTCCATAATGGTGCTTGGCTTGGGGGCTAGAGTGGTTCTGATCTCCCTAGACAGGAGTAGGCTCCGCTACGCAATCTGCCTCCACTTTTTAGCCTCAAACAACACCACAGAATACAAGGCCCTCATCAATGGACTATGCATCACCATCGAGCTTGGTGCTATGTGGCTCTATGTCCGCAGCGGCTCAGAGCTAGTCATCGACCAGGTCATGAAGGAGTCCTCTTGCAAAAGCCCCCTCATGACAGCATACTACTAGGAGGTGCGCAAGCTTGAGGACATTCCAGGAGATTGAGCTACATAATGTCCCTCAAAAGGACAACGATGTCGCTGATTTTCTCACAAAATTGGCCGCCAGGCGGGTTCCATTTCTAGATGTGGTCTTCATCAATGACCTTCACAAACTGTCTGCCCACATCCTAGAAGGTCTAATCTAGAAACACCCCAATGCTGACCTAGCGCTCGGGGGCTCTGACCCTAGTCCCTCCATGACGATGTCACGCGCCGATGTCGCCGTAGCGACACTCGATCAAGCCAACTGGCGAGCGTTGCTACTCGCCTACCTCATCGAGGAGGTTCTCCCACCCAAAAGGACTAAAGCGTGATGAAATGCTCGATGCGTCAAGACGTTCATCACATTCGGTAATGAACTTTACAAACAAAGTCCATCAGGAGTACTCATAAAGTGCGTCCCTACCAACCAAGGCAAGCAGCTCCTCCTCGAGGTCCATGTCGGAATCTACGGACATCACGTGGCCCTGAGGTCGCTGGCCAAAAAAGACTTTTGCTAAGGTTTTTATTGGCCCACTACACTACAAGATGTAGAGGAGGTCATCTACAGGTGTGAGGGATGCTAGTTCTATGCTCGGCAAACACACTTGCCGACACAAGAGCTTCAAACCATCCCCATCACCTAGCCGTTCGTGGTCTATGGCCTAAACATGGTAGGACCCCTAAAAAAGGGCCTAGGCGGCTTCACTCACCTGCTCATAGTGGTCAACAAATTTACCAAGTGGATAGAGGCCAAGCCCATCACCAACATCCACTCGGAAGAGGTAGTCAAGTTCTTCCTCGACATCATCTACCAGTTCGGCGTTCCTAACTGTATCATCACTGACCACAGAACTAACTTCACTTGGAAAAAGTTCCTAGACTTCAGTGATGGATATGACATTAGGATCAACTGGGCCTCGGTCGGACATCCATGGACTAATGGCTAGGTCAAGCATGCCAATGGCATGGTCCTCCAAGGACTTAAGCCATGCATCTTCGACCGACTCAACAAGTACGCCGGACGATGGGTTGCAGAGGTCCCAACGATCCTCTCGAGCCTAAGAATGACCTCAAACCAATCCATAGGATTCACACCCTTCTTCCTAACCTACAGAGCTGAAACAGTGCTGCTCTCCGACCTCGACCACATCGCCCCAAGAGTGAAGGCCTTCGACCATGACCGAGCCATAGAGGCTCAACAAGATGCAGTCGACCTACTCAAGGAGGCCCATAAGATGACTATCGTCTGCTCTACTCACTACCAGCACACTCTCTGCAGGTACCATGAGAGGAAAATTAGAGGAAGGATCCTTGAGGTCGGAGACCTCGTGCTTTGAAGGACCAAATCGACCAAGGAGAAACACAAGTTCTCTCCGCCTTGGGAAGGACCCTATATGGTGACCGAGGAGATCTGACTAGGCACCTATCGACTGAAGGACTTCAACGGTGATGTTCTCACCAACACTTGGAAGATCAAACAATTACATAATTTCTTCACCTAAAATTTGGTCTTACCATTTTCTTTCAATCAACGTTTGCTCCCATAAGCTCCCTGGCCCGAAGACTTTTGGCCCGGGTCGCTCGAGGGCTCCACGGGGGTACGATACCACCTCTATTTTTTACTATCATATAAGTAAATACTTTTTTACCCAAATGAAAGGGTAGTCTGTTCCTTTAAATACCTCACATAACTTTGCTTTAAACATTCCGACCGATCACACCCCGCCATGACCTACGGTTATGAGCAGCTGAGCCTCGCGGGCCACTCCTGGGTTCTTAACATTGCAGCCTATGGTTCAAATAGGTAGGTGTGAAAAAGAAAGAATAAGAAACAAAGCTATGCTAGGGTAAAATTAAGGAACGAATGGGACAAGCTTCCCCAAACAAAGTGATTCATCACAAAACAAAATTATTGTATTCACGAATACACAAAAATGTTCACACAGGGGGCTCCCCCATGAACTTATCCTTTAAATGTGTTAATTACTTCTACTTTAAATACTACTGTGGCTGCCTAGCGGCATCGGCTAATGGCGTGACCGGCAAAGGTAGGGGCTACTCGCTCTCTGGCTAGATGATGTTTGGCTTGGTCAGAGGTGGGGCGACATTCGCTTCTGACCCAGGCTCCACTCCATCCACAAGCTAGGCGATGTCCTTTGGGCACACACCTTTTGCCACGCTCGCACGGTGAGCCTCCATCAACCATTGCACGTAGACTTGCTCTGCCACTAGCTGTGTGTATGGCAGCAAGCTCTCCCCGAGCGCATGGATGGCGTCCGGGCTCTAGCCATCAGCGTACCCGCTACAAATGGCGGCAAAGACCAGGTCCGGGTGGTGCATCACCACTGAAGTTAGCACCCTCGATGTCCCATAAAACATTTCATCAGAGATAAGCACCCAAACTTTGTCTGGGACCTCCGCTAGTCGGATGGCAGGCGTGCTAGTGCTTAGTGCTGACCCAAAAACCCCCAAGATGATGACCTAGGCGACATTGCGGACCTGGTCAAGCTCCCCATCAAGAGAACGTTGCTCCTCAAGGGACTTGGCCAGTGCCTCCGCGCTCTGACCGATCATCGCTGTCATAGAACCGACCAATTTATAAGAGCACAAGTACAAAAACAATCGCCGAAACGATCAAATTCTCGCACTTGAGCCCATATAAACCTGGTAGTCAACTGAAACCATGAAGGATTTCAAACCAACTTGCATACAACCAAGATCACAGTAATTCAACATAACATATTAGACATTACAACATTTCACAAACGGTTTGCAATTTGGTTACAACACCTCAGAGTCATCGTTATTACAAAACAAGTCTTGTAAAGTATGCGGAAGCAAATAGTTTAACTTACACACCCGAGTTCAAATACAAAGACCAGTTTGCTGATCATAACCCGCAAAAGCATTTGGATAAGAGAAACAGAGATCATGCCCATGATCTAGTCTTCCTCACCCGCTGGGTGGAGACAATACTTACAGAAGCCCTGATATAGAAGGTCATCTGCAACAAGAGGGAATAAACCCTGAGTACGAGAAGGTACTCAGCTAGACTTACCCATCAGAAACCAAAACAAATGACACCAAGGATCATGCATAGCTTAATTTAGTGGATCTGTCTAACACTTTCTTTTTGCAGAAAAGCATAAGTAATAATGAGCAACTCTTAACCTGAGCTAGCAGTGACTTTTAGCCATTAACCTATCATCTATATTAGCACCTATACTAAGCAATTATTTGATTAAGATGCAAACATTAATAACCATAGCAGGTATAAATCATGGCAACCTTATCATCATCCATTTAACCATATCGTTAAATTAATTGAATCTACATTGCCGCTGCTCAGCCAAGTTCTCACTATCCGGGAGAGACGGCAATTCAAATCAATTCCTATCCAGCTGGAGGGGTATTCCTAAACACAAACCCTGCTTCCCCCATTAGGGTCACAATCAAGTCACCTTTGGCACAATTCAGGAGTCATGAGTCTGAACAGATCGGCATTCTCAGAGAACCACTCTGCCAAGGTTGCTCGAGACTCTAACCCACCTTGGACTTATGCCAATGGCTCTCTACACATCCTTACTACCTTTAGAATGCGCGCCACTGCTCATGTTCCTGGCCTAAGTCGAGCTACTAGGCTTCGCGGTCAGAATGAGTTATCTGGCCAGCTAAGTGTTAGGCTACGTTCAACATGACATGAGGGCGTACAACGTATCGGTCCTTAAACGACATAGACGGAGTCACTATGTCCAACCATACACAAGACTCTGCCCGGTCTTAATTCATTATTAACATGGGTTTTTCCACGATAGCAAATATAGCCAACCGTGATCCACCTCATCCTAAAGCTCGTAGGTGACAGGAAATCACCTGACTTCTACCGCACTAAGCATGACTAAGCATTTAACCCATTCCTAAACTTAAATAGGATTCAAGTGCGATACCTGGACAATGATAGATATATAATGCAACAATTGGTTTCAACCAATTCCTATACTTAATGCATCATCAACAATAAGAGATAATCAAGATATTTGTAAAAACATGGGAGACTTAATATGCTCTGGGGCTTGCCTTTCAAGAAAGAGGAAGGACGGTGGTCAGGGCACTCGGGCAACTCTTCCTCGGCGGCTGCTTCGTCGATTGCCTGTACCTTAGGCTCCTCCTCCTGGCTCACTCCCTTGAACTCTAGAAGTGTCACTCCCTCTGGCACACCTATTGCATGTATGCGCAAGATAAATATCATGGATGCACATGAACAAAGTTAGAAATGCTTAGGGAATGCACATGCTTACTGCAGTCCGCATTTTCTGACTTAAGCTCTATTCAAATCACTTTAACTTACCAAGTTTATACAATCTAATGTACAATTGCTCATCTTTAGTTTAGGACCTAGCACCTGCACCTAAGCATGTTCTCAAGTTAGGCTAGCACCTAAACAATCAACAAGAACATCGCAACTGAGCACACACACAATCATTCGTATTTCAGCAAAACAAGAACTTATATAGCGATATAGTAAACTGACCAAAACTGGAGATCTACAAATTGAAATGATAGGCAACAAGACATTTGGAAAGCTTATAAATTGCCTACAATTCATTTTCAGACCTCAAGGCATGATTCCAACTTTTACCAGGTCGAATTTACAAAACCACATAATCAGGTCCAACAAGATAGAGAGCAAGCAAAACTGTGATCTAACTTTGAATGACTGTAGCTCCTAAACTACTAGGCCAAATGCCACCAAATTTTGACAGGAGCTTGATACATAATTTATCTACAACTTTTGTATTCATCACTTTCCCAGCAAACCAAAATATCATGGGGAACTTTATAAAGTCCCGAGAACTGTCTAGAAAGACATAATGCAAGGAAATATTTATTAACTTTTGTCGCAAACAAATAATTGGACAAAACCAACTTTACTCACTTATCACACATGTCACAAGAACACCAGAAAGTAAAGTGTTCACCACCAATTCATTTCTTTTCATGCCTTTCTTAATTTATTTAATTAATTAAGAGAAATGGTAAACATATATGAAAACTACACCATTTAATCTACAAAAATTATAGTAGGTACTACATGCCCCGAGTAGACTACTATAAAAAATTCATATCATTTGAGCAAGTATAACATCCTACACAAAAATGACAAGACATAAAGGCTTAAAATAACATAATTAGGAAACCCTAGTGAAAAGTGTCAAGTAACAGATTTTATATGTTTCCTAGCATCCTTAACATACTAGGACATCCTCCAATAAATTTCATGGTCATTGGATTCATAGATAAATTACTAAATTCACACAAGGATCATTCAATGATAAAAGGAAAATCTATAACTCAAAAACCATACATGCAATGACTCTCAAATTTTTACCAGAGCTTCTCCTCATCGAGAAGAGCTCACCAACAAAATTTCATAATTTTTGGAGTACAGAAACTCAAGATATAATTTAAACAAATTTGCATGCATTTAAAAACACATTTCAAGTTTCGATTTAATTCATCCAAAACTTCCACTACAAGTGTTTATGTTATATTTTTCCTAAATACTACACTTCACTATGATCCTAACAAAATTGGAACCACCCAATTTGGATCTACCAAACTCTAGATATAGATTTTACAATACAACATCAAAACTGGAAATAATTGAACTAGCTTTCTATTCATAGCGACTGATAGGCGGGGTCCACATGTCAGCTGGCCCACGCGTCAGTGATACGAAAAACAGGGGAGGGAACTGCCATGGCACTCCAATGAGCTTTTCCTCGCTGCCGCGGAGGGCTCAGGCGGTCGCGTCATCACCGATGCCATCTTCGAGTCGAACCACGTCGAGGGAGGTACGGGGCATGGTGGATGGTTCCATGGAGCATGGACGGCAGCAGCCATGGTGGACAACGGTGATGCCCGATGGCACGCCGGCCAATTCCGGCCATGGTATAACCTGGTGAAAGGTGCTAGAGCTACCTAGAGACCTAATGCAGATGTAATCTAAGGTAAGGGCGGCTAGGGTAGCGTCGGTGAGCCTGGCCGCACGCATGGTCACACGGCGGCGCCCCGAGCATCATGGCGGCATTGATGTTCTGGCTCAACGGCGGTGAATCCTAGGACTATGTCTTCGAGGTAGACACTATGACTCATATGGGTCCTCATGCGCACACTAGAAGAGGTAGGAAAGGTTCGAAGGCGGCCGGCCATGACGAGCTCGTGCTCGCGGCCATGGCGGACACGGTGAGGCGCACTAGAGTGTTCCCAAGCACACGCTCGGTAGTGTCTAAAGCTATTCCTACTAGAGCATCAGCAAGCTAGTGTAGTGCTAGACCAGAGGAAGAGACATGGTGTGGGGCAGTGAAGTGCCATGACCACGTGAACCGTATGCGCGGTGTACTCCGGTGAAGTTCCCGGTGGCGGAAATCAAAATGTGCCTTACCAAAGGGTCAAAGAGATAGAGCGAGAGGTCTAGGAGGTGGAGTGGAGGAAGACGTGGTGATGGCTGAGATGGATTGGCCAAAGGCGCGGTGTCAAAGGCGAGCAGTGGCTTTGTGAGAGAGTGAGCGAGTGGGAGGCAGAGCGCGTGCGGGCGAGCAGAGAGGCAGCAGGGTGTCCTCCACTTCATGTCGGCCAGTGCGTAGCACGGTCAGGGCAAGCCGAGCATGTGGCATCCACGCGGCGGCCACACTCTAGCCTTGGTCGGCCATACCGGCCTGATCAGCGCTGCCATTAGGCTTGGTGGAGCCGACTGACAGGCGATCTTCGACGATGCTTGACTCCTAATCGGCTTGGCCAAATGCTAATCCAGTTGAACTATGTGATAGAGCTAAGTGAGTACTCCAATTAACTCAACATGAGCTCAAGCTAATTCACCATGGATTTCAATCTACAAGGCTCCAAAGTCCCCTTCATGAAACTGGAAAACAGCTCCAACACTTAGAAAATTTCTAAGTGTTGGAACAGCACTAATTTCTGGTTTATGGGCCCTATTTGAGCATGTTCTGCACATTTTCATGACTTGGCTCCTAAACAAAGTTTGTTCCTTATAAAATTGGCTACAACTTTGCTTTAGGTTGCTCAAACATGCAAACAATCTAAGCTATACTTTTTAAACTGTCAAACCCAGGAGCTCTAGGGGTCCACAATAGTCAAACCATGACTTGGAAACCTAATTAGGCAAAATGACCAACATGAACATTGTTCCTAATGACCTTCTAAGTATAACTAAGTTGCTTAATAGGATAATTAGCCACACCACACATTGGTCACACCAAAATCAAGCATCACATGTATTGAAACAAGGAAAAACAAGTGACTTTGTTACTTCTGTTTCAAAACCATGTTTCATGTGTTTCATGAGTTTGTGGCATTATACTAGCTAACCATGTTTCACTAAAGTGTGTTGCACATGTTGCACTTGAGTGTTACACACTATGCATTTCCTAAAACAATCACACATAGAATGTAACAATATGTTGCGATGTTTCAAAAGCATGTTTCATACAATTCTAAACTCAAGAATGGATGAATGATGCTCATGTTTATGAAATGCAAGTGCAAATGTGGAAGCCAAACACCTAGGGTGTTTCAGTCACCTTGGCCATCCCTAGGTCCTGCTCTAGAGAACCAACCTTTCCGCCTAGCTCTGGAAGAAGGATGACAAGCTTAGAGGAAAGCTAAAGGAAAAAACCAAGACATCAAAGGCGGAATAGGTACATACTAAGGCAGGTGTTCTTGAGGATGGAGAGTCCTTCCTCCTACCGAGTCACCTGCTCGCATAGCCGAGCGTTCGACTCCTCTGTCCCAAGCATCTGGCCCTGGAGCTCGAGCACTTCCTGGTCGACCTCCGACCGGGCCTTCTGCTCTGACTCCAGGGCCTCTAGGGAACTCTAGAGCACTGCCTCGGTCTCTGCTTGGCACTTTTGGAGCACTGCCTTGGTCTCCTCCTGGTAGACCTTCACCACCTCAAGTCCCCGCTCAGCGGTGGTCGCCCGCTCCATTGCGAGCAGCTCCACCACCCATGCCTCCATTGCCTTGGCCACCTAGTCTTGAGACTCATGGTGGGTGGACTCTAGCTAGTGCTCAAGCTCAGTGACCCACTACGACATCGCAGCCTCTCGCTCCATTCAAGTGTGCTCCTCCTAGAGGAAATAGGACTTACAGCTCGACATCTCCTCCAAGCCCTGTAGAGCAAGAATCCAATGCGCTGAAGCAACCAACAAGAGACCAAGGAGCCAAGGATGAATGTAGGAAACTTACCTCTATGACACGGGGCAAGTCAACCATCACCACCTGATGGACGACCTTGACCCGCTCCAAGGCCTCCTCAAGCTTCACCCTGGTTTGGGCAAGATCGGACTCCATGGCGAGTCCTCTCCCCCCAAGTATGTCCTAGAGCTACACCTCCTCCTCATCCAGAAGGATGAACCACACCTTCCTCAAGTCACCGGGGCAGGGCCACACCAGGTTGATGGTCGCCCCCAACCCAATGGAAGGCCTAGCCGATGATCGGACCACCACTAGCTCCTATGATGATGGGATGGCCGGCGGCTCCACCCTGGTGCCTACCTCGCTAGGGCAGGGGATCTTTGCCTCCTCGACCTTGCGGCCCACCGGTGATTGTTCTACTTCCAGTCTAGTTGTGTCTCCTCCTGACCTCGATAGCTCTGACTAGGAGGGCGAGCTATGCGTCCCCTCACCAAGTGAGGCAGGGAGCCTAGTCTCCTCCCTCTCTTCCACCGCTGTCGATGCAGGAGGGATCGCGAGGGTCACCTCCAACCCGACCTCTGCCATTGACACCAGGATCACCACCATCACCTCCGCTACCGCTGCCATCATACTTACAACCGACAGGGAAGGTACCACCCTTGGAGGGGAAGGACGCACCGCTGCCACCCTGCTCTTGTCGCCGCTCATCGTGACGCACTACAAGGTGGGCCTCCACTCCTCCTACATGGGAGGATTGGCGATGCTCAGACCCATCAGTATCTGACCATTGTCAAAAAAATACTGGTTAGTCACACCCCAAAAAACTCAACTATGAGATTGAAAGGGACACGGAATAAGCAAGGGAGAACATACTAGATTGGGCAACTTCCTGACGTGGATAGGCCTAGGCTTTCCTTCAAGGGTCTCCTAGGCCTTCAGTTGCAGCACCCGGTCGAGTTGGCTCTAGACTTTGTCCTTTGCCAACTCCATCAGTGACACACAGTCGAGGTCTATTGGGCTGGAGTACAGCCACATCAACCATGTCCTTTCTGCCAGCGGGGCAACCCGACGGTGGAAGAAGGTGTGGAACACCCACACCCCGTCGAGGCCATGCTACAACAGCTTCTGGAGCTCTGCCCGATGATCTCTAGCTTGTTTTGCTAGCTGGAGGGGCCCCACGACTAGCTCTCCTGCCTCTCTAGTCTCCTTCTGCTAAACAATGAGAACGACGCCTCCACCAGGTTCCTAATGTAGAACCATTCCCCATGCCACCCCCAATTGGAGTCATAGGGGGTGTTCGCGGGGTAGGAGCCTGACGCACTAGGCTTCTTTTGTAGGGTGGAGCCCCCAACCGACGCAGTCCTAGCTGGCTTTGCCTCTGACAAAGCTCGCCTAGTGAAAATCTGCCAAAAGAAGTCCACGTGTGGTTCCATCCTAAGGAAGGCCTCATAGACAGTGACAAAGCCAGCAACGTGCAGCACGCCAGTCGAATTGAGGTGCTGCAGCTCTAGGCCCCACTCATTAAGGAGCCCACATAGGAACCAGTGCACGGGGTATCCTAACCCACACTCATGGAAGGCAAGGAAGGAGATGACCTCGCTGGCCCGAGGTCACAGGAAATCTTCCCCCGCAGGAGCCCTCCAGTGCACCACCTCCTTTGGTGGAAGCAGCCCCCTCAGCAAAGGCAGCCAGCACTGACTCATCCACACTGGATGGCCTCCAGCTCGACATTGTGCTTGGGATTCACAAAATAGATCTGTGAGTTCTCTCATCTCCCTCATCTGACCCTCTCTCACTTTGGAACCACCACGACACGAACGCTCTTGGCGAGAAGGAAGGAGGAGAGACAACAATTAGGGAAAAGGTGAAGGAATGGAACAAAAGCCCTCTCCCTTCCCTTATTTAAGGAGGAGGCATAATAGTTGGGGAAAGGCAAAGGATTAGGGTGAAAAATCCTCTCCCTTCCCCCATTCAATGCAAATGGGATGCGACGGGACACGTCCTGACTGATGGGATGTGCATTGCCCGACGAGATGGTGCCTGGTTAGATGGGACATGGCCTAGGCATGGCCCACCACTGCCACATGCTCGGTGTAGGAAACAAGGTGCAACCGCATGCAGGCGGCCCTCTGCCTTCCTAGGAAAGACTTAGAAGGGCCCAACAACGGGATCTCTACCAAGGAGAGACCAATGGGCTTCCTGAGTCAATTGAACGACTCAGGCAAACGCCAAGAGACAGGTAAGGAGCAAAGGGACACCACATGTGGGCCATGACAACTCTATCATGAATGATGAGTGTGGATCCCATTCGGACATATCCAATAAAAACTCCTTAAGCCAATCACTCGAGTCATTGAGGTAACTCTACCAATCCCTCTTACTTTATTTTATTTTCTGAATGCATAAACATTCATTCATCCATTCTCATACATGCATTCACACATTCATCCATGCATGCATTCATTCATCCCATACATCGCATATGTAGTTAAATGTATCACAATGCTCCGTGTTGCATCATGAAGCGGTAGTTGCCTTGTTCAACATGAGCAAACAACCGACCAGGGTTCAAAGGCTAGCCCACGAAGGGCTCGAGGCCCCCTCACCTCAAACAAAGCTAGGAAAGAAAACATAGATGAGCCCTAGTGGCCCTTGCCCAATCTGCTCCAAAGCAGATAGGGTCATCTCAACCTTCTCATTTGATCCTAACCTCAAGCCATGCCCACAGAATCTCCATCGAAGGGAGGCCAGCGGGCCACCTAGGTCGGTCTCTGGAATGACTCGAGCATCAGCCAGGACATGGGTTAAGGAGCAGTGGAATGCCACATGAGGGATATGCTGACCCCATCATGAACAATGGACTCGGATTCCACTCGAACATGCCCGCTAGCGAGCTCACTGAGTGCATCACTTGAGCCATCGAGGCAAGCTATGTTAGCTCAGCCCCTCCGATTGTGGAAACCACAGATGAGGTAACGTACGGAACTAGACCAACCCCCTACCAAGCCTAATGGGGCTCAGGGGCTCAGGTCACCCAACATCGGCTTAGGAAATCAACCGACCATGCAGGACGTGAGTGGGATAAACATGGGCAAACACCTCAAACGATAGTCTACGGCCCTAGGAAAAGAGTACCAAGATGCTCAGCCTCCAACCAACTCACCAGTCAGACACAGGCTTAGGGGCTACACCTATAGGTGCACTCGTGCGTACCCACCATCAAAATGAAAAATCCCCCTACTACCAAGATGAAACCCCCTAGATGATTCTACCTGAATCGCCCAGGGGCTCGGGGGCTACACCCGTGGGTGCGCTCCCACGCACCCGCCGTTAAGATGAAAAAACCTTAGACGATTCTACCCGAATCGCCTAAGGGCTCGAGGGCTCCTGTTGAGTTCATAAACTCGGGGTCCCTCATAAACCTGCTTCCCAGCAAAAGCTTAGCCCAGCAGACAATGTTGCGAACGACGCGCAACTCCTAGGCCAGCCCAAAAACCTAACGACAGTCCAGAAGGGCGATCTGGTCTCTGATCGGAAGGCCTGGCCAAAGAAGAACAACGCTCACCTCTGACTCCAGCCCGCCTCTCTATCCGGAAGGCCTGGCCAAGGAGGATAGGAATGGCACTCGCTTCTGACTCTAGCCCGCCTCTCTGACTAGAAGGCCTAGGCAAGGAGGTCTAGCGCTCGCCTCCGACTCTGGCCCGCCTCTCTGACTAGAAGGCCTGGCCAAGGAGGACCAACACTCACCACTAACTCTAACCCTAGCCCACCTCTCTGACTAGAAGGCCTGACCAAGGAGGACCAACGCTCACCTCCGACTCTGACCCGCCTCTCCTACCGGAAGTCCCGGCTAAGAAGGGACATCGCTCGCCTTGACTTTGACTCACTTCTCTGACTGAGAGTACATCAAACCTTTGCTTATAGCTCTTCTCTGACCAGGAGGCCAAAGCCAACTGGGGAACGACCGACCAGGGATGCCCCCTCAGTGAAAACCCAGGAAACGGACAGAGCAAGTAAGGTAGGGCGCTCCAGTCAACCGCAATATCATGGACCGTTACCTACACACCTACAGGACAGTACTGTCAGGTCATGTCAAAAGGGTACTTTGTCACCTTCTAGACATGTCAGAACACCAACAGTGTTATGGGCACCAACATTTATCCTACAGTATGGTAGGCACCGACATTGGCCATACCAGAAGATCACGATGGAGTCTACCATATGCATCCAGACATCAATAGTGTTGTGGGCACCAACAAACTGCCTTGTACCCGATGGCATGGGCAACAAGACTAGATAGCACACACACTCTCTTTATCTCACACCCTCTCTTGTAAAGTTATCCCCTTCATCTATAAAAGGGGATACGCTCTCTCCAAAATGATCGATTGATAGAATCAAACAACCAACACCTCCAACAAACAGCATACGGATCATCATGATTCCCTCTGCTCAGCTTTATAACTCTAAAGCTGAATGGAGCAACACTTAGCACACGTCAGAGCTCCTGTCACTCTTGGCCCTTCGATCTGGAGTCTGATCGAACCTCTGATATCCCCATCTTACTCCCTCTTGTTTGTAACCCCACAACAAACTTCGAGCACCTGGGCTTAGGAATAAAGTCACCGATCGACTCAAACTGGACGTAGGTCACATTGCCTGAACCAATATAAACCTTGTGTCATTGAGTGTTAGGCCACATTCGATCACAACGTATGGCAAAACTACAAATATTTACATGTTGGTAACTTTTTGCACCGACAAGAGGCATATCATATAAGTGTGGGGTGCATCAACACATATTTGAGAAATCCAATATGTTCAACTCATTCTTTAGCTTGCAAAACCTTTTCTGATCTAATGGCTTGGTGAATATATTGGCAAGTTGATCTTCGGTGCCTACACTCTCAATGCAAATGTCCCATTTTTGTTGGTGATCTCTTATGAAATGGTGGTGGACATCAATGTGCTTTGTTCTTGCATGTTGAACCAGATCGTTGGTTAACTTGATTGCACTCTCATTGTCACATAGCAATGGCACTTTCTTGAACTTGATTCCATAGTCATTCAAGGTGGCCTTCATCCAAAGTATTTGGGCACAACAACTACCGGCAGATATATATTCGGCTTCGGCGGTTGATAATGCAACACTATTTTGCTTCTTTGATGACCATGAAACAAGTGATCTTCCCAACAATTGACATGTGCCCAAGGTGCTCTTCCTTTCAACCTTGCATCTCGCATAATCCGAGTCAGAGTAACCAATTAGCTCAAACTTTGCTCCTTTGGGATACCACAAACCAACATTTTGTGTATGCTTCAAGTACCAAAATATTCTCTTTGTAGCCTTCAAATGACTCTTTTGGTGAGGCTTGAAATCTTGCACACATGCATACACTAAATATGACATCTGACCTTGATGTGGTCACATAGAGTAGGCTTCCAATTATAGACCGATACAATTTTTGATCCACCATATTGCGACTTGTATCATCATCCAAGTTGTCATTTGTTCCCATTGGTGTACTAATGGCTTTGCTATCACTCATGTCGAACTTCTTGAGCATGTCTTTGATGTACTTGCCTTGACTCACAAATGCACCATTCTTCAATTGCTTGATTTGAAGACCAAGGAAGTAACTTAACTCTCTAATCATTGACATTTCAAACTCATTAGCCATCATCTTTCCAAACTCTTCACAAAAGTCTTGATTGGTTGATCCAAATATGATGTCATCAACATAGATTTGCAACACAAATAAGTCTTTGCTAATCTTTTTGATGAAAAGAGTGGTGTCAATTGTAACACCCTAGGTGTTAAGCATGCATTTAACCTTGACATTGCATGAGCACAAGCATCATTGATCATTCATGAGCATGAGCATATCATGTATTCTATCTATGTTAGCTTATATTGCATGTGTTATTACTTAATTGCCTTACTTATGTTGGGGTTTTCATGTAACCAATGTGTAAAATGATTGTGGAACCTTAAGAGTACCTTAAAAATGTTTAGAATATCATAAGGAACAACTTTGGTATTCATGACTAAGGCTAGTTTGGTCTCTAAGTCCTAGTTATAGTGTAAGTCATCATTTTAAAGTGGTATGCTTGACCTAGGTTGAACTATGTCATAGAGTCTTTGCATGGTAGAGCACCCTTAAGAAAAGTTGTAGTATTTGAGTAGAGAAACAACTTTTATTTTTGGGTCATGAGCTAATTCAGTGCCTAGCTTGGTCATTTTGAGCTCACAAGAATCAACATTTCACTATTTTTGGAACTTAGAATTTTGTCTAAGTCATATTTGGTTTTCAGTTTGATTTGCCAGATTTTGTGATGTTGTATCTTCCTAACCATTGCAAATTAGACCTTGATCTTTTAAGAGAAGTTGGAGCTGGAATGTAGATCTTTAACTTTTGTTAAGATAGTTCGAGCTAATGATCCATGGATTAGGAGATTGAACATCATCAAATGGCGCTGTCAGGCTTGGGCGCGGGCTCTGATGGCCTACTCGGCCTAGCCATTAGTGGCCGACCGGCGCAGGACCTGGCCGCCATGTGGCGGCCGTACAACATCGATGGCCTAACCGGTCAGGCCACGTCGGGCCATGGCATGCACTCACACGCCCTGTGCTCGCCCGTTCACTCCTGTGCACTCTCATTTCCTCTCCTTGCCTCCTTCGCTCGTGCCTCCGATCGCAGCAGTGCAGTGCTCGCCGTCGATGCCATTGCCAGCCACCCAGCTTGCACCACTTGCTCGCCATAGTCATTGCTCCACCATGTTCCCACCAGCTCACCGAACCCACCTTGTTGCTGGCCAAGCACGGTAAGGCCTCCTTGCAGCATTGCGGCCATCGCCGCTGTCTCGCCGCACGTGGTCGGACCACCTCTGACCGCCATTTGTCATGATTGTGTGTGTGCTAGAATCACAGTAGAGTGTCGAAGCTCGGTGAAACCCAAATTTGGGCTGTCTCGATCAGCTCCGGTGGCTCGCCGTCGACCCATGTCCGCCGTGCCGCCATGAGCGCCGTCGTCACCCTTCGCGTCGAGAATCGACCTAGATAGGTAGCCCGGTGTGTGCGCAAGGTCATGGGGATCACTATGGTGCCGGTGCCATCACTGGAGAGCTCGCCGTCGGCAAACTCCGTCCGGTCAGCGCCGGTACTCTATTTTTGAGCCTATGACATGTGGGCCCGGCTGACTCGGGGACCCCAACTGTCAGCGGCTTAGGTCTAGATGCTAGTTCATTTATTTCAGAAATGTATGTCAACTTGGAAAAATCATAAGTGGAGTTGTAGAAGTCCAATTCTAGTGAACCAAATTTTGTTGTAATCCTCATAAAGTGTAGTGTTTTATAAAAATTTGAAATGTACAGTTTCTGGTATTTTTCTTGGTGATTAAAATATAGTTCAATAAGTGCTTTTTGAATGTTAGTAATCTTGTAAATTAGATATCTTGAGCTAGAAAAGTGATAAAATTGTGATTCCAATTTTGTTGGTCTTGTATTGACATGCTTTAGCTAGGAAAAATAATAAACTTGCTGTAAACTTGATTGAAGTAGAGTCTTTCTATTTATCTATTAATAAATGGCATTTTCTGAGGAAAATTGTAGGGATAAAAATATGTAACATATTGCTATGCAAGTTTTTGTACAATATGTGACACTATTATAAAGCTAGGAAAAATATATAATCTATTGTTTGACACTTTTCTATAGGGTTAACTATTTTCACTAAAATAGGCCTTGCTAGCTTGTCATTTTTGTAAAGGATGTTATACATGGTCAAATGGGATTAAATTTTTACAGTAGTCTACTGGGAGCACTTGAAAGCCACTATGATTTTCTAAGAATTTATTGTGGAGATTTGGTATATGTTTGCTATTTTCCCTAATTATCTAATTAAATTAATAAAGGCATTTAAATGAATAGATTGGGCTTTACCATTATATTTTCTTGAGTGTATTTGATGTTCCTAAACTGTTGGTATAGTTGGTGATGTCAAATTTGGAATGCTTATATGCAGTAAAAATGTTGTTGCTCTATAATTCAATTGAGAAGTGTTTTTGGATAGATTCTGTTGTTGGGCATGTTGTATAGTCAAAATGATGTTTGCTGTAGAAATGGTTAATAACAAAGTAGTAGGGAACTTCTTCATATATATTGAGTTAAAATTTCAGGGCAATAGTCCAAAGGGTTTAGGAGTTATAGTTGTTTAAAGTTAGTCTCCCGAAATGCTTGTTCTGTGGAAATTCTGGACAACACTAGATAGATTGCCTGTTTTGTTTAGGATAGATTATGAATTAGCTTTTTGTGATTAAATAAGAGTTATAGGAAATTTTATAAGCTTTCCATAAAGTCTAAGATCACAGTATTTGGATAAGTAGAACTTCAATTATGATGTAAACTAGTAACTGCTATGTGTAGCTCTGAAATTGTCTTGTGTAGAATTTCGGTAATGAATAGAGAAGAGATATGCACCTATTCAATAAACAATGAGTTATCATTGTGCTACTTAACCTCATTGTTGTGGCATGTACAGTCCCCTATCATATCATCCATGATCCTTCTTATGCATTCATGAGACTTACTTATGCATATGCATGTAATAGGTGCAATCGAGGAGATCACGTTGGTGGAGCTCGACGTCGATCCACAGGAGGAGAACCAAGAGGTGCAGCACCAGGAGGTTCCCAGAGAAGGAGAGCCTAAAGTCGATCACCTTCCCGAGTGCCCGGATCACTAGCCTGCAACTTTCATGAAAGGCAAGCCCCGGAGCATTATTAAGTCTCCCTACTTTATTAATATCACCTAAAGTTATTTGTATTGATGCATTACATGACAGAGTTGTTTGGAAACACTTGCTACATATTACCTTTCCTTGACCAGAAATATCTACCATGAATCCATTTTAAGTCCAAGAAAGCTTATTATGCTTAGCTATGCTTAGACCAGTAGAAGTCGGGTGATTTCCTATCACCTGCGAGCTATAGGCGATAACTTGATCACGGTTGGCTATATTGTGCTATCATGGAACATAACCTAGTACTATTGAATAAATAGAGACTGGGCGGAGTATTATGTTGTGATATTGTAGTGATTCCGTCTGTGTCATTTAAGGACCAGCCGTTGGAGGTTGTCTTCATGTTGAACGCATGCCCTCTCACATAGTTGGCTAGATAAGTCATTCCGACCATGAAGTCGAGTAGCTCAACTTAGGCCAGGGACACGAGTAGTTAAAGTGCGCATCCTGGAGGTAGTAAGGATATGTGGAGAGCCAATGGCTTAAGCCCAAGGGTGGGTTAGAGTCCCAAGCCCCCTTGGTAGATTGGTTATATCTTTGAGGGTGCAGTACTGGTCCTACCCGTGATTGTACTTGAGTTGTCCCAAAGGCAACCTGATGTGACCCCGATGTGGGAAGTATGGGTGTGTATTAGGAATAATTTCCTAGCTAGGTAGGAATCGATTCAAATTACCGTCTCTCCTAGATAGTGAGAACTTGACAAGATCACACTTCATCGTAGTAATTGATGGAAGTGTGGTTATGAGATTGTGCAAGAACTCAACTGGATATGGTTATTATGGTGATGACTTAATGGTACTGTCAGCATGAAAAATGCATCAATACGTGGCAAGCCAGAAGGATCTTCTTGATGGAGCTGGAGATCCGCTTGGCTTCAATGCAGAGATAGCCGATCCTGGTATTCCTCCCAAGGTGTGCTAATCAATTTGACCCTACAATTGAGAAAGAGAGAAAGTTTATCAGTAATTTAAGGTGGAACATGCTGGTCTATGCCCAGACAGTTCCAATTGTGTCGCTTTGGGAGTAGCCAGACGTGAAAAGCGACATAAATAGCCGATATGCACAGAAATCGGCTGTTACGGACTGTAAAGCTCGTGGGTAGCATTTGACTTTATATTGATAGGTATAGTACACGTAGATATAAATGAGATCATCAGCTAGACAGATATTACCAGTATAAAGCATTGAGCCGATGAATTTAACAAGAAAGAATATAACATGCGAACTGTAACACCCTAGGTGTTAAGCATGCA